>NC_084636.1:35557149-35609649 GCF_033978795.1 Nerophis ophidion | reverse complement strand
GAAGTAGTCTCTTCCCGTTTGAAAGTTAGATCAATTTGGGCAATGCGATTGAAAGGTTGTTGTGTCTAGATTGGTCTCCCAAAGCTTTGGTAATAAAATATCAAGATAAGCCAATCTGTCTCAGGATTCATTTAAAACCAGCTCATGTGTCATCAAAAGAACTTGGGAGAGACCAGTCGTTTAAATTCCCTGGGAGGAAGAACTGGTCAAACGCAAAAATTGGGGGCCTTCGTCCGAGATGACACGCTGAGAATTGGACTTCTCTTACAATCTTCCGGACAGACTCACTTAGCCAACACATAAATCAAGGTAAGCAGAGCCTTTTTTCTAAAATCTGCATTAGGAGTCTGTCCTGAAGTCTATAAGTCAAACACTGTTTTGTACCCAGGAGACAGAGTGCTGATTTTGATGGATTGGTTGCATTTTTGCCTTGTCCGCCATTAAAGTTGTAAATAAGTGGTCAACTCACGGCATTTTGTCAAGATTACCGTGACGGGCTGCTTCACTGACGAGTAAGCAAATAGTTGGGTGTGGCTCGCCCTGGAGAATTGCTCTCCCCTAAAAGAGTAACGGGTCAGAGGACCCTTGTGTGGACAGTAAATACTCCCCGGTTGACCCCGAAAGGGAATAAGCGGTAGAAAATGGATGGATGGATGTAAGATCCATGTGACATTAACGTGTGCACAAAAATTAAGGATGGGTCGAAAGCCATTTGTGAAAGTACAATAAAATATTCCCCGCTTGCGAGATCCATGTGACACTAACGTGTGCACGGAAATTAAGGACCGTAAGGGTGGAGGCCTTTCTATACCACATGACCAATTCCGCGGCTGGAGGCCATTTGGAAAAGTACAATAAAGTTCCCGGTTGGAAGATCCAGGCGGCACTCAGGTGAACGCTAAAATAAAGGAAAATAGACACAATGGCAAACAGACAGGAACGTGATGGCGGCTGGAAAAGTGTGATGATTCGTTACTCTTTAAGGAGCAATTGAATGTTCTGTTGTCGACAATGAAATTAACAAGTAGAGTTGAAAAAAAAAGATCATAAAAAGAGAATGTTTCTTGAAGGTGGTAAGAGGGAGGTTACAACACTTGTAAAGTAGTCAACTCAAACGTTTGGTAGATTAAGAAAAGTAACTCAAAGTTTTATGGTAAAGTGGAACACGGACAAAAAAGAGAGGCAGGAGAGGTTTGAAAGGAAGGTGAAGACAATGGATGGTTTTAACCTTACGTAAATGCTTTCTAAAAGAGGAGAATAGAAATAGAAACATTGTGTGAAGTGTAAGGAAGAGATGGATACAGGATTTGTTTTTTAAATTAAAAAGCAAGTTAAAGAAAGGAAGAGAAAGTGACAAATGAAGGTGTTTGTAAATGGTATTTGTGTGTCAGCGTATGCTGTTGGTTGTGGTTCGCAGCAAGTTTGTTTGTTTGGTTGTTAACTCCTAAAGCTGAAATACATTTGTATTTTATAGTTGTTCTTCTAATACTTATGTGACAGACTTCCCGTGTGGGTTGTATTTTATAGTTGTTCTTCTAATACTTATGTGACAGACTTCCCGTGTGGGTTGTATTTTATACTTGTTCTTCTAATACTTATGTGACAGACTTCCCGTGTGGGTTGCCAGGACCATGGACGCACGTGTGGGTTGCCAGGACCATGGACGCACGTGTGGGTTGCCAGGACCATGGACGCACGTGTGGGTTGCCAGGACCATGGACGCACGTGTGGGTTGCCAGGACCATGGACGCACGTGTGGGTTGCCAGGACCATGGACGCACGACACCTCGTAGCAGGGTTGACATACATTTATTCTTTCAATAAATGTCATCTTTGTGTCCCAATCGGGCGCTCCCTTGGCTGCTCGTCTTTGCGCACCTTTCGGTGGCCAGGTGTTGCGTCTCCCGCGGGGTTCATGTCTTCTTAGGGCTCCTTTCCTCCTCCCTACTGCCTGCCGATCATGCCCCCTTCGCCTCTCTTATGATCTCGCAGCAGATGGAGAGATTGTGAGCAGGTGTGTGTTGTCCACACCTGACTGAAATTGCCGCTCTCGTGCCGCTCCGCATGCGTCACGCCTCTCCTCGCCGCCGCATGCCCCGCCTCCTGGCCTCCTGGCCACCTGGCCTCCTGGCCTCCTGGCCTCCTGGCCTCCTGGCCTCCTGGCCTCCTGGCCACCTGGCCTCCTGGCCTCCTGGCCTCCTGGCCTCCTGGCCTCCTGGCCCCCTGGCCTCCTGGCCACCTGGCCTCCTGGCCTCCTGGCCTCCTGGCCTCCTGGCCTCCTGGCCTCCTGGCCTCCTGGCCTCCTGGCCTCCTGGCCTCCTGGCCTCCCTCTTGGTCACGGCTGTCTCTGTCAGCCCGCTGTCGGCCCGTCGGCCGCGTCTCTCCACAACCTAGTTCAGAAATCATATGAGTGAATGATTCATCCATTTTTTTGTCTTCCTCCGCTTATCGGAGGTCGGGTCGCGGGGGCAGCAGCCAAAGCAGGGAGGCCTGGTGACTTCACTGCCACCGGGCCATTTAGTGTAAGACAGAGTGAATGAGGGATGTTTTTTGTTATTATTAAGGTTTGATATAATACAGCTGTGGTTCTGGGTGAGACAATTGAGATAAGAGTTGTGTCTTGGAAACGAGGACGTCTGAAGAGGGAGGAAAAAGTACAGACGGAGGTCGCCACACTCAGCGTTAAAATAATTCTAATCAGAGGACATACTGAGCTATGAGAGCTTAAGTAAACAGACAGCAAGATGACCACAAAGAATAATTTAAAAAATAACTAACCTTTACAACCGGTTGCTTTGAATAGTGTTGAATAATGATTACAAATAAAAGCCAAGATTAATAACTATTATAAGAGTCGAAAGTGATATAAAATAATTTTACATGTTCATAGGCAGAGGGGAAAAAAAAGTGTTGTTCGCTTTATCTCTTGGAATGTTATGAGGGGCCGTTAGGGACATTATTCAGAATTACCTCTTACATACACTACTGAAATGTTTTTCTCTCACACACAATACTGAAGCACTCTTATACACAATACTGAAACACTCTTATACACACTACTGAAATGCTCTTACATATACTACTGAAATGCTCTTACATACACTACTGAAACACTCTTATACACACTACTGAAATGCTCTTACATATACTACTGAAATGCTCTTACATACACTACTGAAATGCTCCTACATACACTACTGAAATGCTCTTACATACACTACTGAAATGCTCTTACATACACTACTGAAATGCTCTTACATACACTACTGAAATGCTCTTGCATACACTACTGAAATGCTCTTACATACACTACTGAAATGCTCTTGCATACACTACTGAAATGCTCTTACATACACTACTGAAATGCTCTCACATACACTACTGAAATGCTCTTAAATGCACTACTGAAATGCTCTTACATACACTACTGAAATGCTCTCACATACACTACTGAAATGCTCTCACATGCACTACTGAAATGCTCTCACATAAACAACTGAAATAAAGAGCCTAAACTTTTTTCTCTGATTCTGGAACTTTCTTGGAACACTTTGAATATTTTGTTGATTGAAGAAAAAAAGAAAACTTTTAAATGTGTTTCAAAAGAAGCAGGATGAAGTAATAAAGGGCTTAAATAATATAAGAAGGAATATAATGAATAAGTAATAGAAACTCTCAGAAATCAAAGAGGATTGATGAATAATCATTTCTAAACTTATCAAAGGGACTTACCAGGCGTCACGCTGTGCATTTGCACGAGCAGAAGAAAGACTACAAAGAAGTCCATGATCAGTGAGTGTGTGGGCGAGCGAGGAGAGGGAGCGGTCGTTGAGGGCGGGGGAGAAATACATTGGCATCAAACTCCGAAGCTTTCTGAGACTCTTATTTTGTCAGCACAGGCAGGATGAAACAGGTCTTTTATGGTGAAGACAGGAACTGTGCAGTCGCTCTTTAGACTTTTGACAGTAGGTACGGAGTCTCTAGAAATAAAATGTGTTTCTCTGCGTCCGCCCTGTTAGTGATTTTTTTCTTAAATATGAGCTTGCAGCAGCCAGCGTCATCTCACAAGATCCTCGGGTGCCGAGAATGTCAAACAACTGACCAAAGTGAAGTCTTGGTTTGATTGATGATTGCTCATTTTTATGTACATTTTTTAATGCCTGGCTTGAGATCGACTGACACACCCTCCGAGATCGACGTAATGGGCACCCCTGCTTTAGAGCATGGTTGTCAAACTCCGGCCCGTGGGCCAAAGTGTCATTTCACTTGGCCCTTGAGGCAATATCAAATGAACATTAGAGCTGGCCCGCCGCTATAACACCGCATTCACCGCTCATACTCTTACTTGCCTGATCATGATCCAATAATAAAATGTCATAATACAAAAATAGCAACAACAAAGAAACAAAAAAATAATAACTTATGTTACACAATAATTTTCATACCAAAGATAAAAATAGCAATAGAAAAATAGGTATGTATATTTTGGCAAAAATAAAACAAAGAACTAATGGCCAAAAATATACACATTAATCTACCAAAGACAATCCCATAATCAATAAATTAGTCAATAGTCAATAAAAACAGTCATGACATTAAGTACAATCTAGAATAATCTCTTTCTGCAATACCTCTCCTCTTAGTCTATTCTTAAAAGCCACTATGCTGGTGATTGATAGCAGATATTGTGGAAGTGAATTCCAGTAAGTGATTGGCCGATACTGAACAGTCTTTTTCAAAACATCACTTTTGGCTTGAAGACGGGTGAGAGCACCTCTTAGGGCTAGCCTGGTACCATAGTTGTGACTGTCACTAGTCTGGTACCATAGTTGTGACTGTCACTAGCCTGGTACCATAGTTGTGACTGTCACTAGCCTGGTACCATAGTTGTGACTGTCACTAGCCTGGTACCATAGTTGTGACTGTCACTAGTCTGGTACCATAGTTGTGACTGTCACTAGCCTGGTACCATAGTTGTGACTGTCACTAGTCTGGTACCATAGTTGTGACTGTCACTAGTCTGGTACCATAGTTGTGACTGTCACTAGCCTGGTACCATAGTTGTGACCGTCACTAGCCTGGTACCATAGTTGTGACTGTCACTAGTCTGGTACCATAGTTGTGACTGTCACTAGTCTGGTACCATAGTTGTGACTGTCACTAGCCTGGTACCATAGTTGTGACTGTCACTAGCCTGGTACCATAGTTGTGACTGTCACTAGCCTGGTACCATAGTTGTGACTGTCACTAGCCTGGTACCATAGTTGTGACTGTCACTAGTCTGGTACCATAGTTGTGACTGTCACTAGCCTGGTACCATAGTTGTGACTGTCACTAGCCTGGTACCATAGTTGTGACTGTCACTAGCCTGGTACCATAGTTGTGACTGTCACTAGCCTGGTACCATAGTTGTGACTGTCACTAGCCTGGTACCATAGTTGTGACTGTCACTAGTCTGGTACCATAGTTGTGACTGTCACTAGCCTGGTACCATAGTTGTGACTGTCACTAGTCTGGTACCATAGTTGTGACTGTCACTAGCCTGGTACCATAGTTGTGACTGTCACTAGTCTGGTACCATAGTTGTGACTGTCACTAGCCTGGTACCATAGTTGTGACTGTCACTAGCCTGGTACCATAGTTGTGACTGTCACTAGCCTGGTACCATAGTTGTGACTGTCACTAGTCTGGTACCATAGTTGTGACTGTCACTAGCCTGGTACCATAGTTGTGACTGTCACTAGTCTGGTACCATAGTTGTGACTGTCACTAGCCTGGTACCATAGTTGTGACTGTCACTAGCCTGGTACCATAGTTGTGACTGTCACTAGCCTGGTACCATAGTTGTGACTGTCACTAGCCTGGTACCATAGTTGTGACTGTCACTAGCCTGGTACCATAGTTGTGACTGTCACTAGTCTGGTACCATAGTTGTGACTGTCACTAGCCTGGTACCATAGTTGTGACTGTCACTAGTCTGGTACCATAGTTGTGACTGTCACTAGCCTGGTACCATAGTTGTGACTGTCACTAGCCTGGTACCATAGTTGTGACTGTCACTAGCCTGGTACCATAGTTGTGACTGTCACTAGCCTGGTACCATAGTTGTGACTGTCACTAGTCTGGTACCATAGTTGTGACTGTCACTAGCCTGGTACCATAGTTGTGACTGTCACTAGCCTGGTACCATAGTTGTGACTGTCACTAGCCTGGTACCATAGTTGTGACTGTCACTAGTCTGGTACCATAGTTGTGACTGTCACTAGCCTGGTACCATAGTTGTGACTGTCACTAGCCTGGTACCATAGTTGTGACTGTCACTAGCCTGGTACCATAGTTGTGACTGTCACTAGCCTGGTACCATAGTTGTGACTGTCACTAGCCTGGTACCATAGTTGTGACTGTCACTAGCCTGGTACCATAGTTGTGACTGTCACTAGCCTGGTACCATAGTTGTGACTGTCACTAGTCTGGTACCATAGTTGTGACTGTCACTAGCCTGGTACCATAGTTGTGACTGTCACTAGTCTGGTACCATAGTTGTGACTGTCACTAGTCTGGTACCATAGTTGTGACTGTCACTAGCCTGGTACCATAGTTGTGACCGTCACTAGCCTGGTACCATAGTTGTGACTGTCACTAGTCTGGTACCATAGTTGTGACCGTCACTAGTCTGGTACCATAGTTGTGACTGTCACTAGCCTGGTACCATAGTTGTGACTGTCACTAGCCTGGTACCATAGTTGTGACTGTCACTAGCCTGGTACCATAGTTGTGACTGTCACTAGCCTGGTACCATAGTTGTGACTGTCACTAGTCTGGTACCATAGTTGTGACTGTCACTAGCCTGGTACCATAGTTGTGACTGTCACTAGTCTGGTACCATAGTTGTGACTGTCACTAGTCTGGTACCATAGTTGTGACTGTCACTAGTCTGGTACCATAGTTGTGACTGTCACTAGCCTGGTACCATAGTTGTGACTGTCACTAGTCTGGTACCATAGTTGTGACTGTCACTAGCCTGGTACCATAGTTGTGACTGTCACTAGTCTGGTACCATAGTTGTGACTGTCACTAGCCTGGTACCATAGTTGTGACTGTCACTAGTCTGGTACCATAGTTGTGACTGTCACTAGCCTGGTACCATAGTTGTGACTGTCACTAGCCTGGTACCATAGTTGTGACTGTCACTAGCCTGGTACCATAGTTGTGACTGTCACTAGTCTGGTACCATAGTTGTGACTGTCACTAGCCTGGTACCATAGTTGTGACTGTCACTAGTCTGGTACCATAGTTGTGACTGTCACTAGTCTGGTACCATAGTTGTGACTGTCACTAGTCTGGTACCATAGTTGTGACTGTCACTAGCCTGGTACCATAGTTGTGACTGTCACTAGTCTGGTACCATAGTTGTGACTGTCACTAGCCTGGTACCATAGTTGTGACTGTCACTAGTCTGGTACCATAGTTGTGACTGTCACTAGCCTGGTACCATAGTTGTGACTGTCACTAGTCTGGTACCATAGTTGTGACTGTCACTAGCCTGGTACCATAGTTGTGACTGTCACTAGCCTGGTACCATAGTTGTGACTGTCACTAGCCTGGTACCATAGTTGTGACTGTCACTAGCCTGGTACCATAGTTGTGACTGTCACTAGCCTGGTACCATAGTTGTGACTGTCACTAGCCTGGTACCATAGTTGTGACTGTCACTAGCCTGGTACCATAGTTGTGACTGTCACTAGCCTGGTACCATAGTTGTGACTGTCACTAGCCTGGTACCATAGTTGTGACTGTCACTAGCCTGGTACCATAGTTGTGACTGTCACTAGTCTGGTACCATAGTTGTGACTGTCACTAGCCTGGTACCATAGTTGTGACTGTCACTAGTCTGGTACCATAGTTGTGACTGTCACTAGCCTGGTACCATAGTTGTGACTGTCACTAGTCTGGTACCATAGTTGTGACTGTCACTAGCCTGGTACCATAGTTGTGACTGTCACTAGCCTGGTACCATAGTTGTGACTGTCACTAGTCTGGTACCATAGTTGTGACTGTCACTAGCCTGGTACCATAGTTGTGACTGTCACTAGCCTGGTACCATAGTTGTGACTGTCACTAGCCTGGTACCATAGTTGTGACTGTCACTAGTCTGGTACCATAGTTGTGACTGTCACTAGCCTGGTACCATAGTTGTGACTGTCACTAGTCTGGTACCATAGTTGTGACTGTCACTAGCCTGGTACCATAGTTGTGACTGTCACTAGTCTGGTACCATAGTTGTGACTGTCACTAGCCTGGTACCATAGTTGTGACTGTCACTAGCCTGGTACCATAGTTGTGACTGTCACTAGCCTGGTACCATAGTTGTGACTGTCACTAGCCTGGTACCATAGTTGTGACTGTCACTAGCCTGGTACCATAGTTGTGACTGTCACTAGCCTGGTACCATAGTTGTGACTGTCACTAGCCTGGTACCATAGTTGTGACTGTCACTAGTCTGGTACCATAGTTGTGACTGTCACTAGCCTGGTACCATAGTTGTGACTGTCACTAGTCTGGTACCATAGTTGTGACTGTCACTAGCCTGGTACCATAGTTGTGACTGTCACTAGCCTGGTACCATAGTTGTGACTGTCACTAGCCTGGTACCATAGTTGTGACTGTCACTAGCCTGGTACCATAGTTGTGACTGTCACTAGCCTGGTACCATAGTTGTGACTGTCACTAGCCTGGTACCATAGTTGTGACTGTCACTAGTCTGGTACCATAGTTGTGACTGTCACTAGCCTGGTACCATAGTTGTGACTGTCACTAGTCTGGTACCATAGTTGTGACTGTCACTAGCCTGGTACCATAGTTGTGACTGTCACTAGCCTGGTACCATAGTTGTGACTGTCACTAGCCTGGTACCATAGTTGTGACTGTCACTAGCCTGGTACCATAGTTGTGACTGTCACTAGTCTGGTACCATAGTTGTGACTGTCACTAGTCTGGTACCATAGTTGTGACTGTCACTAGTCTGGTACCATAGTTGTGACTGTCACTAGCCTGGTACCATAGTTGTGACTGTCACTAGCCTGGTACCATAGTTGTGACTGTCACTAGCCTGTACCATAGTTGTGACTGTCACTAGCCTGGTACCATAGTTGTGACTGTCACTAGCCTGGTACCATAGTTGTGACTGTCACTAGTCTGGTACCATAGTTGTGACTGTCACTAGCCTGGTACCATAGTTGTGACTGTCACTAGCCTGGTACCATAGTTGTGACTGTCACTAGCCTGGTACCATAGTTGTGACTGTCACTAGCCTGGTACCATAGTTGTGACTGTCACTAGTCTGGTACCATAGTTGTGACTGTCACTAGTCTGGTACCATAGTTGTGACTGTCACTAGTCTGGTACCATAGTTGTGACTGTCACTATCACTAGCCTGGTACCATAGTTGTGACTGTCACTAGCCTGGTACCATAGTTGTGACTGTCACTAGCCTGGTACCATAGTTGTGACCGTCACTAGCCTGGTACCATAGTTGGGACTGTCACTAGTCTGGTACCATAGTTGTGACCGTCACTAGCCTGGTACCATAGTTGTGACTGTCACTAGCCTGGTACCATAGTTGTGACTGTCACTAGCCTGGTACCATAGTTGTGACTGTCACTAGCCTGGTACCATAGTTGTGACTGTCACTAGCCTGGTACCATAGTTGTGACTGTCACTAGCCTGGTACCATAGTTGTGACTGTCACTAGCCTGGTACCATAGTTGTGACTGTCACTAGCCTGGTACCATAGTTGTGACTGTCACTAGCCTGGTACCATAGTTGTGACTGTCACTAGTCTGGTACCATAGTTGTGACTGTCACTAGCCTGGTACTGTAGTTGTGACTGTCACTAGTCTGGTACTGTAGTTGTGACTGTCACTAGCCTGGTACCATAGTTGTGACTGTCACTAGTCTGGTACCATAGTTCTGACCGTGACTGTCACTAGCCTGGTACCATAGTTGTGACTGTCACTAGCCTGGTACCATAGTTGTGACTGTCACTAGCCTGGTACCATAGTTGTGACTGTCACTAGTCTGGTACCATAGTTGTGACTGTCACTAGCCTGGTACCATAGTTGTGACTGTCACTAGTCTGGTACCATAGTTGTGACTGTCACTAGCCTGGTACCATAGTTGTGACTGTCACTAGCCTGGTACCATAGTTGTGACTGTCACTAGCCTGGTACTGTAGTTGTGACTGTCACTAGTCTGGTACTGTAGTTGTGACTGTCACTAGCCTGGTACCATAGTTGTGACTGTCACTAGTCTGGTACCATAGTTCTGACCGTGACTGTCACTAGCCTGGTACCATAGTTGTGACTGTCACTAGCCTGGTACCATAGTTGTGACTGTCACTAGCCTGGTACCATAGTTGTGACTGTCACTAGCCTGGTACCATAGTTGTGACTGTCACTAGCCTGGTACCATAGTTGTGACTGTCACTAGTCTGGTACCATAGTTGTGACTGTCACTAGCCTGGTACCATAGTTGTGACTGTCACTAGCCTGGTACCATAGTTGTGACTGTCACTAGCCTGGTACCATAGTTGTGGCTGTCACTAGCCTGGTACCATAGTTGTGACTGTCACTAGCCTGGTACCATAGTTGTGACTGTCACTAGTCTGGTACCATAGTTGTGACTGTCACTAGCCTGGTACCATAGTTGTGACTGTCACTAGCCTGGTACCATAGTTGTGACTGACACTAGCCTGGTACCATAGTTGTGACTGTCACTAGCCTGGTACCATAGTTGTGACTGTCACTAGTCTGGTACCATAGTTGTGACTGTCACTAGCCTGGTACCATAGTTGTGACTGTCACTAGTCTGGTACCATAGTTGTGACTGTCACTAGCCTGGTACCATAGTTGTGACCGTCACTAGCCTGGTACCATAGTTGTGACCGTCACTAGTCTGGTACCATAGTTGTGACTGTCACTAGCCTGGTACCATAGTTGTGACTGTCACTAGCCTGGTACCATAGTTGTGACTGTCACTAGCCTGGTACCATAGTTGTGACTGTCACTAGCCTGGTACCATAGTTGTGACTGTCACTAGCCTGGTACCATAGTTGTGACTGTCACTAGCCTGGTACCATAGTTGTGACTGTCACTAGCCTGGTACCATAGTTGTGACCGTCACTAGCCTGGTACCATAGTTGTGACTGTCACTAGTCTGGTACCATAGTTGTGACTGTCACTAGCCTGGTACCATAGTTGTGACTGTCACTAGCCTGGTACCATAGTTGTGACTGTCACTAGCCTGGTACCATAGTTGTGACTGTCACTAGCCTGGTACCATAGTTGTGACTGTCACTAGCCTGGTACCATAGTTGTGACTGTCACTAGCCTGGTACCATAGTTGTGACCGTCACTAGCCTGGTACCATAGTTGTGACCGTCACTAGCCTGGTACCATAGTTGTGACTGTCACTAGTCTGGTACCATAGTTGTGACTGTCACTAGCCTGGTACCATAGTTGTGACTGTCACTAGCCTGGTACCATAGTTGTGACCGTCACTAGCCTGGTACCATAGTTGTGACTGTCACTAGTCTGGTACCATAGTTGTGACTGTCACTAGCCTGGTACCATAGTTGTGACCGTCACTAGCCTGGTACCATAGTTGTGACTGTCACTAGTCTGGTACCATAGTTGTGACTGTCACTAGCCTGGTACCATAGTTGTGACTGTCACTAGCCTGGTACCATAGTTGTGACTGTCACTAGCCTGGTACCATAGTTGTGGCTGTCACTAGCCTGGTACCATAGTTGTGACTGTCACTAGCCTGGTACCATAGTTGTGACTGTCACTAGCCTGGTACCATAGTTGTGACTGTCACTAGCCTGGTACCATAGTTGTGACTGTCACTAGCCTGGTACCATAGTTGTGACTGTCACTAGCCTGGTACCATAGTTGTGACTGTCACTAGCCTGGTACCATAGTTGTGACTGTCACTAGCCTGGTACCATAGTTGTGACTGTCACTAGCCTGGTACCATAGTTGTGACTGTCACTAGCCTGGTACCATAGTTGTGACTGTCACTAGCCTGGTACCATAGTTGTGACTGTCACTAGCCTGGTACCATAGTTGTGACTGTCACTAGTCTGGTACCATAGTTGTGACTGTCACTAGTCTGGTACCATAGTTGTGACTGTCACTAGCCTGGTACTGTAGTTGTGACTGTCACTAGTCTGGTACTGTAGTTGTGACTGTCACTAGCCTGGTACCATAGTTGTGACTGTCACTAGCCTGGTACCATAGTTGTGACTGTCACTAGTCTGGTACCATAGTCTGACCGTGACTGTCACTAGCCTGGTACCATAGTTGTGACTGTCACTAGTCTGGTACCATAGTTGTGACTGTCACTAGTCTGGTACCATAGTTGTGACTGTCACTAGCCTGGTACCATAGTTGTGACTGTCACTAGCCTGGTACCATAGTTGTGACTGTCACTAGCCTGGTACCATAGTTGTGGCTGTCACTAGCCTGGTACCATAGTTGTGACTGTCACTAGCCTGGTACCATAGTTGTGACTGTCACTAGTCTGGTACCATAGTTGTGACTGTCACTAGCCTGGTACCATAGTTGTGACTGTCACTAGCCTGGTACCATAGTTGTGACTGTCACTAGCCTGGTACCATAGTTGTGACTGTCACTAGCCTGGTACCATAGTTGTGACTGTCACTAGCCTGGTACCATAGTTCTGACCGTGGCTGTCACTAGCCTGGTACCATAGTTGTGACTGTCACTAGCCTGGTACCATAGTTGTGACTGTCACTAGCCTGGTACCATAGTTGTGACTGTCACTAGTCTGGTACCATAGTTGTGACTGTCACTAGTCTGGTACCATAGTTGTGACTGTCACTAGCCTGGTACCATAGTTGTGACTGTCACTAGCCTGGTACCATAGTTGTGACTGTCACTAGCCTGGTACCATAGTTCTGACCGTGGCTGTCACTAGCCTGGTACCATAGTTGTGACTGTCACTAGCCTGGTACCATAGTTGTGACTGTCACTAGCCTGGTACCATAGTTGTGGCTGTCACTAGTCTGGTACCATAGTTGTGACTGTCACTAGCCTGGTACCATAGTTGTGACTGTCACTAGCCTGGTACCATAGTTGTGACTGTCACTAGCCTGGTACCATAGTTCTGACCGTGGCTGTCACTAGCCTGGTACCATAGTTGTGACTGTCACTAGCCTGGTACCATAGTTGTGACTGTCACTAGCCTGGTACCATAGTTGTGGCTGTCACTAGCCTGGTACCATAGTTGTGACTGTCACTAGCCTGGTACCATAGTTGTGACTGTCACTAGCCTGGTACCATAGTTCTGACCGTGGCTGTCACTAGCCTGGTACCATAGTTGTGACTGTCACTAGCCTGGTACCATAGTTGTGACTGTCACTAGCCTGGTACCATAGTTCTGACCGTGGCTGTCACTAGCCTGGTACCATAGTTGTGACCGTGGCTGTCACTAGCCTGGTACCATAGTTCTGACCGTGACTGTCACTAGCCTGGTACCATAGTTGTGACCGTGGCTGTCACTAGCCTGGTACCATAGTTCTGACCGTGGCTGTCACTAGCCTGGTACCATAGTTGTGACTGTCACTAGCCTGGTACCATAGTTCTGACCGTGGCTGTCACTAGCCTGGTACCATAGTTGTGACCGTGGCTGTCACTAGCCTGGTACCATAGTTGTGACCGTGGCTGTCACTCAGTGACGTGCGGTGAGGTTCATGGCTGGTGAGGCACTGACTTCATCACAGTCAGATTTACAAACATGTAAACCCTAAAGAGTATCTTCTTCACCATTTGATTGGCAGCAGTTAACGGGTTATGTTTCAAAGTTCATCCCAGCATTCTTTACACATACAAACTGTAGCACACAGAAAAAGCACATTTAATTAAAAAAACGTTAATATGGTCTTACATTTACTGTTCATCCAAAGCCAAGTCTATCCTGGACATCCCGAACGTTTTGAGCGCGATCTGGCTTTGAATGTGAGTGGTCGACCGCTCATGTTTGACGAGGCTTCTCTGCAAATTCTTCAGGTCACGATATCTCACCTGAGCGTGCAGACATTGTCACAAGACGAGAAAAGAAGACAGTGAAAGCAGAAAAGGCGGTTTCTTGCTGGACATCCCCACAGCCAGCCTTTTCGTGTGTACCACGTCCTTTGAAAAGTGCGGGTCTTCTGTACGGAAGTCTGAAGCAAACCTTTTAGCTCCGGCGTTGTTCTTCCATGAATTCTTATCCCCTGCTTCGATTGGAAGTCCACTTTACCAAACTGTTTGATTTTAAATATATAATCCTCCCTTTTAAAACTCCAGGCGAGAGGAAAAAAACGAGAGGAAAAAATAAACGGCCAATTTGACTTGCTAACTGTAGATTGTTGTCACTTTTTCTGCAGCCGCAAGAATGATCCCTGGGATCACTAGCGCCCTCTACCGCCAGGAGGCTGCATTACTGGGAGCCTCACACAGTGCGATCTTCGAAGGCCTTTTATGATTAATGTCCCAGCACAAGAAATACGTTACACACATACAGTTGTTGACAAAATACACTGTACATTATATACCTCAGCTAACTCAACTATAGAAATGTATAAAATCATCCATACAGCAATATGGTCTCACTGCACAGCAGGCCAGCAGTTAGCCGAGTCATTGCCGTGGTGACCGGGAGGCTCAACTGGCTGCTGACTCACCGCAAGTCTCTGCTCAGAATTTGAACGGCAAATGTGAAAATTAAGCGATTTTGAATAAAAAATCATTTAAAACTGGTGAAGTTAAATGGAAAATAACTTTATAATATAATCACTGGATACATAATACAATATCATTGTTTTTTTTTCTTTTTACATTTTTTTCTTTCCATGATGCCCGCCCTTGACTGCATGTCACTAGCAAGCAACAGCTGAGAATACAGATATGAAGGTTTGTGGTATGTAAAGATGTTTTTTTAAAATACAATCAAACTACATGCTAGTCTTTCAGCAACTGTCATCCCACATCTTCTTTCATCTCCGTAACATCGCCATTTTGTTCACTAAAGACGCCGAGATCATTATCCATGCGTTTGTTACGCCTCGTCTCGATTACTGTAACCTATTATTTTGGGGTCTCCCCATGTCTAGCATTAAAAGATTACAGTTGGTACAAAATGCGGCTGCTAGACATTTGACAAGAACAAGAAAGTTTGATCACATTACGCCTGTACTGTATATACCTTTATATACATATATACATACATATATACCTATACTGTATATACCTTTATATACATATATACATACATATATACCTATACTGTATATACCTTTATATACATATATACATACATATATACCTATACTGTATATACCTTTATATACATATATACATACATATATACCTATACTGTATATACCTTTATATACATATATACATACATATATACCTATACTGTATATACCTTTATATACATATATACATACATATATACCTATACTGGCTCACATGCACTGGCTTCCTGTGCACTTAAGATGTGACCTTAAGGTTTTACTACTTACGTATAAAATACTACACGGTCTAGCTCCATCCTATCTTGCCGATTGTATTGTACCATATGTCCCGGCAAGAAATCTGCGATCAAAGGACTCCGGCTTATTAGTGATTCCCAAAGCCCCAAAAAAGTCTGCAGGCTATAGAGCGTTTTCCGTTCGGGCTCCAGTACTCTGGAATGCCCTCCCGGTAAAAGTTCGAGATGCCACCTCAGTAGAAGCATTTAAGTCTCACCTTAAAACTCATTTGTATACTCTAGCCTTTAAATAGACTCCCTTTTTAGACCAGTTGATCTGCCGTTTGTTTTCTTTTTCTCCTATGTCCCACTCTCCCTTGTGGAGGGGGTCCGGTCCGATCCGATGGCCATGGATGACGTACTGGCTGTTCAGAGTCGGGACCCAGGATGGACCGCTTGCCTGTGTATCGGCTGGGGACATCCCTTCGCTGCTGATCCGCCTCCGCTTGGGATGTTTTCCTGCTGGCTCCGCTGTGAGCGGGACTCTCGCTGCTGTGTTGGATCCGCTTTGGACTGGACTCTCGCTAATGTGTTGGATCCATTATGGATTGAACTTTCACAGTATCATGTTAGACCCGCTCGACATCCATTGCTTTCCTCCTCTCCAAGGTTCTCATAGTCATCATTGTCACCGACGTCCCACTGGGTGAGTTTTCCTTGCCCTTATGTGGGCCTACCGAGGATGTCGTAGTGGTTTGTGCAGCCCTTTGAGACACTAGTGATTTAGGGCTATATGAGTAAACATTGATTGATTGATTGATGATGCATGATCTCAATGCCGGTCCTAAATGAGCAATGGAGAGTTAGTCAGGCAGCTCTGTTTTGGGTAAGCTGGATTTGATTTAGATCTTGTTTAGATGCATTAGAGCAGATTACTGGGCAGGAGTCAAGATGTGACAATACAAGGGATTGTATAACTTGCTTCGTAGTTGTGTTAGTTCAAAAAATAGACACTTCTTCTTATGATTGAAATGTTTCTGCTCATTTTTGTTACTATGTTTTTAATGTGAGTGGCCCAAGATAGTCTTTCATCTATTGCAACTCCCAGCAACCTGGCCTCTTTTACTTCTTCAACATGAACTGCGTTCAGAGAAACAGTCAATGTGCGTTCCTTTCTATGAGCATGTTTTGAGCAAATAAGAAGACAATCAAGTATTCATTAAATATTAAGTTTCATCTTATTTTCGGTAATCTGCATGACCTGGTCTTGTAGTACACAGCTCAGGTGTGTGCAATTATCTGCATGTGCATATATTGTTGTGTCATCTGCGTAAATTGCACAGCAACCATTCTTTCAAATACATGACATATCATTTACAAAGATTGAGTATAATAAAGGTCCCAGGCAACTTCCCTGGGAAACACCACAGTATAATGTGTTAATATTTGAAAGGGTTCCATTGAACATGACACATTGCTGTCTGTTGACTAGATACATGACACATTGCTGTCTGTTGACTAGATACATGGCACATTGCTGTCTGTTGACTAGATACATGACACATTGCTGTCTGTTGACTAGATACATGACACATTGCTGTCTGTTGACTAGATACATGACACATTGCTGTCTGTTGACTAGATACATGACACATTGCTGTCTGTTGACTAGATACATGACACATTGCTGTCTGTTGACTAGATACATGACACATTGCTGTCTGTTGACTAGATACATGACACATTGCTGTCTGTTGACTAGATACATGACACATTGCTGTCTGTTGACTAGATACATGACACATTGCTGTCTGTTGACTAGATACATGACACATTGCTGTCTGTTGACTAGATACATGGCACATTGCTGTCTGTTGACTAGATACATGACACATTGCTGTCTGTTGACTAGATACATGACACATTGCTGTCTGTTGACTAGATACATGACACATTGCTGTCTGTTGACTAGATACATGACACATTGCTGTCTGTTGACTAGATACATGACACATTGCTGTCTGTTGACTAGATACATGACACATTGCTGTCTGTTGACTAGATACATGACACATTGCTGTCTGTTGACTAGATACATGACACATTGCTGTCTGTTGACTAGATACATGACACATTGCTGTCTGTTGACTAGATACATGACACATTGCTGTCTGTTGACTAGATACATGACACATTGCTGTCTGTTGACTAGATACATGACACATTGCTGTCTGTTGACTAGATACATGACACATTGCTGTCTGTTGACTAGATACATGGCACATTGCTGTCTGTTGACTAGATACATGACACATTGCTGTCTGTTGACTAGATACATGACACATTGCTGTCTGTTGACTAGATACATGACACATTGCTGTCTGTTGACTAGATACATGACACATTGCTGTCTGTTGACTAGATACATGACACATTGCTGTCTGTTGACTAGATACATGACACATTGCTGTCTGTTGACTAGATACATGACACATTGCTGTCTGTTGACTAGATACATGACACATTGCTGTCTGTTGACTAGATACATGACACATTGCTGTCTGTTGACTAGATACATGACACATTGCTGTCTGTTGACTAGATACATGACACATTGCTGTCTGTTGACTAGATACATGACACATTGCTGTCTGTTGACTAGATACATGACACATTGCTGTCTGTTGACTAGATACATGGCACATTGCTGTCTGTTGACTAGATACATGACACATTGCTGTCTGTTGACTAGATACATGACACATTGCTGTCTGTTGACTAGATACATGACACATTGCTGTCTGTTGACTAGATACATGACACATTGCTGTCTGTTGACTAGATACATGACACATTGCTGTCTGTTGACTAGATACATGACACATTGCTGTCTGTTGACTAGATACATGACACATTGCTGTCTGTTGACTAGATACATGACACATTGCTGTCTGTTGACTAGATACATGACACATTGCTGTCTGTTGACTAGATACATGGCACATTGCTGTCTGTTGACTAGATACATGACACATTGCTGTCTGTTGACTAGATACATGACACATTGCTGTCTGTTGACTAGATACATGACACATTGCTGTCTGTTGACTAGATACATGACACATTGCTGTCTGTTGACTAGATACATGACACATTGCTGTCTGTTGACTAGATACATGACACATTGTTGTCTGTTGACTAGATACATGACACATTGCTGTCTGTTGACTAGATACATGACACATTGTTGTCTGTTGACTAGATACATGACACATTGCTGTCTGTTGACTAGATACATGACACGTTGCTGTCTGTTGACTAGATACATGACACATTGCTGTCTGTTGACTAGATACATGACACATTGCTGTCTGTTGACTAGATACATGACACATTGCTGTCTGTTGACTAGATACATGACACATTGCTGTCTGTTGACTAGATACATGACACATTGCTGTCTGTTGACTAGATACATGACACATTGCTGTCTGTTGACTAGATAGCTTTTCATCCAGTTAATCGCTGAGAGTTTAAAACCATAAGCAGACAGTTTTATAAGTAGTAGTTTGTGGTCAATAATATCAAAAGCTGCACTAAAATCTAATTGCACCATGCCAACTAATAATTTACTGTCAATTTGTTTTAGCCAGTCATCTGTTAATTGTGTGAGAGCTGTGCATGTTGAAGAGCCACTTTTATATGCATGTTGAATGTTATTTATAGAGAAATACTTTTGAATTTGCTTTAATATAATTGTTTCCATTAATGTTCCTAATACTGGTAAAATGCAAATAGGCCTTGTTCTGCCCCAGTTATTAAGATGACTCTATTTAGTGTGTGTTTATTGTTAAGTCATTTCAATTGGTTCTGCTAAGTGAGCTGAACCTATAAGAAACGCGTAGGTAGGTCACGTGTTTAGACTCCGGAAGCATTTCAAACTGGTGCGCACAACTCCACTTCACTCCTCGTGTTTCTCAGCAAACAACTATTACATCTCATGCTGCTCGTGGCATCCTTGGTATGTACCTATCTTTCATCTGTATAGTACACAATGAATCATATTTTGCTGTGAAATGTGTGTGTTTAACGATGTTAGACGATCTCAGATTATATCACTTGTTCACGTCAGCTAACTTACATTTGCTGTCATCTGCCTCCATCTAGTGGACGTTTGTAGTACTGTTTCTTAAGAGAATTTAAAAGGCAAACGGCTCATTTGTCACTGGAATTTAATAATTATAACAACTGGTATTTAGTAATTATAACAACTGGTATTTAGTAATTATAACAACTGGTATTTAATAATTATAACAACTGGTATTTAATAATTATAACAACTGGTATTTAATAATTATAACAATTGGTATTTAGTAATTATAACAACTGGTATTTAGTAATTATAACAACTGGTATTTAGTAATTATAACAACTGGTATTTAATAATTATAACAACTGGTATTTAGTAATTATAACAACTGGTATTTAGTAATTCCAACAACACATCCAGTGGTGTGTGACAAAGTTAAACTTAGATTGAATTCAAATGGAATACTTGATAATCTGTGGTCTGTGATATGACATTATTAAGTTCATTTAATTCAGGCATTTACATGTACAATGTTTGTGTCCTCCAGTTTCAATTGTCAATAAAGCTGGCCTCCATCAGTCAAGCTGGTGTTCAGAGTTTTAATGAGCGGAAGGTGTTGAACTTACTGCCTTGGTGTACAAGTGTGCTTAAGGAAGGCAGGATAGGCCGACTATTCGATCCAGTGAATGCTTCTTTCCTATTTTTTGGTAGAGGAGTTACTCTAGCAACCTTCCATACTTGAGGATAGATTCCTTCTTTGAATTTTAAGTTAAAAATATATCCGACTGGCTATTATTCCAGCTGACAACTTTAAAAGTCTACTATCTAGATTATCATGACCACTAGGTTTGTCAGATTTCAATTCAGACAATAGATTCTCAATTGTCACTACATTAGTGACTGAGAATTAAATTCTACATTATTTGCCCTGCATGATATCATTTTTAATAAGTGACTCATATAAAATACAATTTACAGGCAGCATGCCATTTCTTATAGTATCAACTTTACTTATGAAATCATTGTTGAAGTAATCAGCCATTTCTTTGGGCTTGCTGATAAATCCTCCACCTGATTCTATAAATGCTGGTGTTTTCCCCTTTTATCTCTACCCATGATTTGATTGACAGTACTCCAAAGTTTTTTGCCATCATGTTTAACTTCTTCAATTCTAGATTGGTAGTACACCTTTTTTTCTGTTTATTTAATTTGGTCATTTTGTTTCTTAAAGAGTGATATTCTAGCCAGTCCTCTGAGCTACCGGAATCTACAGCAACTCTGTTCCATTGATCTCTATCTTTCATCAAGTGTCTCAGGTCAGCGTCAAGCCATGGGGCTTTGACAGATCTGACGGTGACTTTCTTGATGGGTGCATGCTTATCACAGACAGAAGGGGCTTTGACAGATCTGACGGTGACTTTCTTGATGGGTGCATGCTTATCACAGACAGAAGAAAATGACTTCATGCAGAGCTGCTTCAGTATGCTTTGACTCAAATACACTGTATGTCACGTACGTCTTCAATAGAGGCATTATCACAGAAATGTTTGTAGAGTCTTATATATAATTGTAGGTCCAACTTTGGGGACTTTCACTTTTCTTGCCATAGCAATCATGTTATGATCACAAAATTCAATTGGCCCTGAAACAACCATTGAGCATTTATCTACTGAATTAGTAAAACGATGATCTATGCAAGTGGAATTGTTCATATTATTCTGGTTGGTAGATTTCTCATTTGAGCTAGGTCACATAGAGTGGCAATGTCATTAAGCTTTCTTTTCTTAGGGCAGCTTTTTGAGAGCCAGTCAATATTTAAAGGCCTACTGAAATGAGATGTTCTTATTTCAACGGGGATAGCAGCTCCATTCTATGTGTCATACTTCATAATTTCCCCATATTGCCATATTTTTGCTGAAAGGATTTAGTAGAGAACATCCACGATAAAGTTGGCAACTTTTGGTCGCTAATAAAACAGCCTTGCCTGTACCGGAAGTAGCAGACGATGTGCGCGTGACGTCACGGGTTGTGGAGCTCCTCACATCTGAACATTGTTTATAATCATAGCCACCAGCAGCAAGAGCCATTCGGATCGAGAAAGCGACGATTTCCCCATTAATTTGAGCGAAGATGAAAGATTCGTGGATGAGGAAAGTTTGAGTGAAGCACTAGAAAAAAAAAAGGCAACGGCAGTGGTAGCGATTCAGATGTTATTCGACACATTTACTAAGATAATTCTGGAAAATCTCTTATCTGCTTATTGTGTTACTAGTGTTTTAGTGAGATTATAAAGTCATACCTGAAAGTCGGAAGGGTGTGGTGACCGCCAGTGTCTCTGATGGAAGCCATGGAGGAGCAAAAAAAGTTGCAGCTCCAATCATGTCAATATTTTAAAGACTTGGTCTTCACTTGTTTAAATAAATTCATTTATTTTTCTACTTTGCTTCTTATAATTTTCAGAAAGATAATTTTAGAGAAAAAAATCCAACCTTAAAAATGATTTTAGGATTTTTAAACACTTGTACCTTTTTACCTTTTAAATTCCTTCCTCTTCTTTCCTGACAATTTAAATAAATGTTCAAGTATTTTTTTTTTATTGTAAAGAATAATAAATACATTTTAATGCAATTCTTCATTTTAGCTTCTGTTTTTTTCGACAAAGAATATTTGTGAAACATGTATTCAAACTTATTATGATTAAAATTCAAAAAAAATATTCTGGCAAATCTAGAAAATCTGTAGAATCAAATTTTAATCTTATGTCAAAGTCTTTTGAATGTCTTAAAAATGTTTTGTTCTGGAAAATCTAGAGTAAATAATGATTTGTCTTTGTTAGAAATATAGCTTGGTCCAATTTGTTATATATTTTAACAAAGTGCAGATTGGATTTTAATCTATTTAAAACATGTCATCAAAAATATATATTTATTGTGAGAAATCATTAAGATGATCAGTGTTTCCACAAAGATAAATATCATGAATTATTAATAATAACATAGAGTTAAAGGTAAATTGAGCAAATTGGCTATTTCTGGCAATTTATTGAAGTGTGTATCAAACTGGTAGCCCTTCACATTCATCAGTACCCAAGAAGTAGCTCTTGCTTTCAAAAAGGTTGGTGACCCCTGGTCAACACAGTCCAAATCTGAAGACCACGGTCAACACAGTCCACCCTCTGAAGACCACGGTCAACACAGTCCAAATCTGAAGACCACGGTCAACACAGTCCACCATCTGAAGACCACGGTCAACACAGTCCACCATCTGAAGACCACATTCAACACAGTCCACCATCTGAAGACCACGGTCAACACAGTCCACCATCTGAAGACCACGGTCAACACAGTCCACCATCTGAAGACCACGGTCAACACAGTCCACCATCTGAAGACCACGGTCAACACAGTCCACCATCTGAAGACCACGGTCAACACAGTCCAAATCTGAAGACCACGGTCAACACAGTCCACCATCTGAAGACCACGGTCAACACAGTCCACCATCTGAAGACCACGGTCAACACAGTCCACCATCTGAAGACCACGGTCAACACAGTCCACCATCTGAAGACCACGGTCAACACAGTCCACCATCTGAAGACCACAGTCAACACAGTCCACCATCTGAAGACCACGGTCAACACAGTCCACCATCTGAAGACCACGGTCAACACAGTCCACCATCTGAAGACCACGGTCAACACAGTCCAAATCTGAAGACCACGGTCAACACAGTCCACCATCTGAAGACCACGGTCAACACAGTCCATCATCTGAAGACCACGGTCAACACAGTCCAAATCTGAAGACCACGGTCAACACAGTCCACCATCTGAAGACCACGGTCAACACAGTCCACCATCTGAAGACCACGGTCAACACAGTCCACCATCTGAAGACCACGGTCAACACAGTCCACCATCTGAAGACCACGGTCACACAGTCCACCATCTGAAGACCACGGTCAACACAGTCCACCATCTGAAGACCACGGTCAACACAGTCCACCATCTGAAGACCACGGTCAACACAGTCCACCATCTGAAGACCACGGTCAACACAGTCCACCATCTGAAGACCACGGTCAACACAGTCCACCATCTGAAGACCACGGTCAACACAGTCCACCATCTGAAGACCACGGTCAACACAGTCCACCATCTGAAGACCACGGTCAACACAGTCCAAATCTGAAGACCACGGTCAACACAGTCCACCATCTGAAGACCACGGTCAACACAGTCCACCATCTGAAGACCACATTCAACACAGTCCACCATCTGAAGACCACGGTCAACACAGTCCACCATCTGAAGACCACGGTCAACACAGTCCACCATCTGAAGACCACGGTCAACACAGTCCACCATCTGAAGACCACGGTCAACACAGTCCACCATCTGAAGACCACGGTCAACACAGTCCACCATCTGAAGACCACGGTCAACACAGTCCAAATCTGAAGACCACGGTCAACACAGTCCACCATCTGAAGACCACGGTCAACACAGTCCACCATCTGAAGACCACGGTCAACACAGTCCACCATCTGAAGACCACGGTCAACACAGTCCACCATCTGAAGACCACGGTCAACACAGTCCACCATCTGAAGACCACAGTCAACACAGTCCACCATCTGAAGACCACGGTCAACACAGTCCACCATCTGAAGACCACGGTCAACACAGTCCACCATCTGAAGACCACGGTCAACACAGTCCAAATCTGAAGACCACGGTCAACACAGTCCACCATCTGAAGACCACGGTCAACACAGTCCATCATCTGAAGACCACGGTCAACACAGTCCAAATCTGAAGACCACGGTCAACACAGTCCACCATCTGAAGACCACGGTCAACACAGTCCACCATCTGAAGACCACGGTCAACACAGTCCACCATCTGAAGACCACGGTCAACACAGTCCACCATCTGAAGACCACGGTCACACAGTCCACCATCTGAAGACCACGGTCAACACAGTCCACCATCTGAAGACCACGGTCAACACAGTCCACCATCTGAAGACCACGGTCAACACAGTCCACCATCTGAAGACCACGGTCAACACAGTCCACCATCTGAAGACCACGGTCAACACAGTCCACCATCTGAAGACCACGGTCAACACAGTCCACCATCTGAAGACCACGGTCAACACAGTCCACCATCTGAAGACCACGGTCAACACAGTCCACCATCTGAAGACCACGGTCAACACAGTCCACCATCTGAAGACCACGGTCAACACAGTCCACCATCTGAAGACCACGGTCAACACAGTCCACCATCTGAAGACCACGGTCAACACAGTCCAAATCTGAAGACCACGGTCAACACAGTCCACCATCTGAAGACCACGGTCAACACAGTCCACCATCTGAAGACCACGGTCAACACAGTCCAAATCTGAAGACCACGGTCAACACAGTCCACCATCTGAAGACCACAGTCAACACAGTCCACCATCTGAAGACCACGGTCAACACAGTCCACCATCTGAAGACCACGGTCAACACAGTCCACCATCTGAAGACCACGGTCAACACAGTCCACCATCTGAAGACCACGGTCAACACAGTCCACCATCTGAAGACCACGGTCAACACAGTCCACCATCTGAAGACCACGGTCAACACAGTCCACCATCTGAAGACCACGGTCAACACAGTCCACCATCTGAAGACCACGGTCAACACAGTCCACCATCTGAAGACCACGGTCAACACAGTCCACCATCTGAAGACCACGGTCAACACAGTCCACCATCTGAAGACCACGGTCAACACAGTCCACCATCTGAAGACCACGGTCAACACAGTCCACCATCTGAAGACCACGGTCAACACAGTCCAAATCTGAAGACCACGGTCAACACAGTCCACCATCTGAAGACCACGGTCAACACAGTCCACCATCTGAAGACCACGGTCAACACAGTCCAAATCTGAAGACCACGGTCAACACAGTCCACCATCTGAAGACCACAGTCAACACAGTCCACCATCTGAAGACCACGGTCAACACAGTCCACCATCTGAAGACCACGGTCAACACAGTCCACCATCTGAAGACCACGGTCAACACAGTCCACCATCTGAAGACCACGGTCAACACAGTCCACCATCTGAAGACCACGGTCAACACAGTCCACCATCTGAAGACCACGGTCAACACAGTCCACCATCTGAAGACCACGGTCAACACAGTCCACCATCTGAAGACCACGGTCAACACAGTCCACCATCTGAAGACCACGGTCAACACAGTCCACCATCTGAAGACCACGGTCAACACAGTCCACCATCTGAAGACCACGGTCAACACAGTCCACCATCTGAAGACCACGGTCAACACAGTCCACCATCTGAAGACCACGGTCAACACAGTCCACCATCTGAAGACCACGGTCAACACAGTCCACCATCTGAAGACCACGGTCAACACAGTCCACCCTCTAAAGACAACGGTCACACAGTCCACCATCTGAAGACCACGGTCAACACAGTCCACCATCTGAAGACCACGGTCAACACAGTCCACCATCTGAAGACCACAGTCAACACAGTCCACCCTCTGAAGACCACGGTCAACACAGTCCACCCTCTAAAGACAACGGTCACACAGTCCACCATCTGAAGACCACGGTCAACACAGTCCCCCATGCAGACCATCTGCAGCACATGACCCTCAAGAGTGTTTCCTTCCATGCAGCACATGACCCTCAAGAGTGTTTCCTTCCATGCAGCACATGACCCTCAAGAGTGTTTCCTTCCATGCAGCACATGACCCTCAAGAGTGTTTCCTTCCATGCAGCACATGACCCTCAAGAGTGTTTCCTTCAAAGCAGCACATGACCCTCAAGAGTGTTTCCTTCCATGCAGCACATGACCCTCAAGAGTGTTTCCTTCAAAGCAGCACATGACCCTCAAGAGTGTTTCCTTCCATGCAGCACATGACCCTCAAGAGTGTTTCCTTCCATGCAGCACATGACCCTCAAGAGTGTTTCCTTCCATGCAGCACATGACCCTCAAGAGTGTTTCCTTCCATGCAGCACATGACCCTCAAGAGTGTTTCCTTCCATGCAGCACATGACCCTCAAGAGTGTTTCCTTCCATGCAGCACATGACCCTCAAGAGTGTTTCCTTCCATGCAGCACATGACCCTCAAGAGTGTTTCCTTCAAAGCAGCACATGACCCTCAAGAGTGTTTCCTTCCATGCAGCACATGACCCTCAAGAGTGTTTCCTTCCATGCAGCACATGACCCTCAAGAGTGTTTCCTTCCATGCAGCACATGACCCTCAAGAGTGTTTCCTTCCATGCAGCACATGACCCTCAAGAGTGTTTCCTTCAAAGCAGCACATGACCCTCAAGAGTGTTTCCTTCCATGCAGCACATGACCCTCAAGAGTGTTTCCTTCCATGCAGCACATGACCCTCAAGAGTGTTTCCTTCCATGCAGCACATGACCCTCAAGAGTGTTTCCTTCCATGCAGCACATGACCCTCAAGAGTGTTTCCTTCCATGCAGCACATGACCCTCAAGAGTGTTTCCTTCCATGCAGCACATGACCCTCAAGAGTGTTTCCTTCCATGCAGCACATGACCCTCAAGAGTGTTTCCTTCCATGCAGCACATGACCCTCAAGAGTGTTTCCTTCCATGCAGCACATGACCCTCAAGAGTGTTTCCTTCCATGCAGCACATGACCCTCAAGAGTGTTTCCTTCCATGCAGCACATGACCCTCAAGAGTGTTTCCTTCCATGCAGCACATGACCCTCAAGAGTGTTTCCTTCCATGCAGCACATGACCCTCAAGAGTGTTTCCTTCCATGCAGCACATGACCCTCAAGAGTGTTTCCTTCCATGCAGCACATGACCCTCAAGAGTGTTTCCTTCAAAGCAGCACATGACCCTCAAGAGTGTTTCCTTCCATGCAGCACATGACCCTCAAGAGTGTTTCCTTCCATGCAGCACATGACCCTCAAGAGTGTTTCCTTCCATGCAGCACATGACCCTCAAGAGTGTTTCCTTCCATGCAGCACATGACCCTCAAGAGTGTTTCCTTCAAAGCAGCACATGACCCTCAAGAGTGTTTCCTTCCATGCAGCACATGACCCTCAAGAGTGTTTCCTTCCATGCAGCACATGACCCTCAAGAGTGTTTCCTTCCATGCAGCACATGACCCTCAAGAGTGTTTCCTTCCATGCAGCACATGACCCTCAAGAGTGTTTCCTTCCATGCAGCACATGACCCTCAAGAGTGTTTCCTTCCATGCAGCACATGACCCTCAAGAGTGTTTCCTTCCATGCAGCACATGACCCTCAAGAGTGTTTCCTTCCATGCAGCACATGACCCTCAAGAGTGTTTCCTTCCATGCAGCACATGACCCTCAAGAGTGTTTCCTTCCATGCAGCACATGACCCTCAAGAGTGTTTCCTTCCATGCAGCACATGACCCTCAAGAGTGTTTCCTTCCATGCAGCACATGACCCTCAAGAGTGTTTCCTTCCATGCAGCACATGACCCTCAAGAGTGTTTCCTTCCATACAGCACATGACCCTCAAGAGTGTTTCCTTCCATGCAGCACATGACCCTCAAGAGTGTTTCCATCCATGCAGCACATGACCCTCAAGAGTGTTTCCTTCCATGCAGCACATGACCCTCAAGAGTGTTTCCTTCCATGCAGCACATGACCCTCAAGAGTGTTTCCTTCAAAGCAGCACATGACCCTCAAGAGTGTTTCCTTCCATGCAGCACATGACCCTCAAGAGTGTTTCCTTCCATGCAGCACATGACCCTCAAGAGTGTTTCCTTCAAAGCAGCACATGACCCTCAAGAGTGTTTCCTTCCATACAGCACATGACCCTCAAGAGTGTTTCCTTCCATGCAGCACATGACCCTCAAGAGTGTTTCCATCCATGCAGCACATGACCCTCAAGAGTGTTTCCTTCCATGCAGCACATGACCCTCAAGAGTGTTTCCTTCCATGCAGCACATGACCCTCAAGAGTGTTTCCTTCCATGCAGCACATGACCCTCAAGAGTGTTTCCTTCCATGCAGCACATGACCCTCAAGAGTGTTTCCTTCCATGCAGCACATGACCCTCAAGAGTGTTTCCTTCCATGCAGCACATGACCCTCAAGAGTGTTTCCTTCCATGCAGCACATGACCCTCAAGAGTGTTTCCTTCCATGCAGCACATGACCCTCAAGAGTGTTTCCTTCCATGCAGCACATGACCCTCAAGAGTGTTTCCTTCCATGCAGCACATGACCCTCAAGAGTGTTTCCTTCCATGCAGCACATGACCCTCAAGAGTGTTTCCTTCCATGCAGCACATGACCCTCAAGAGTGTTTCCTTCAAAGCAGCACATGACCCTCAAGAGTGTTTCCTTCCATGCAGCACATGACCCTCAAGAGTGTTTCCTTCCATGCAGCACATGACCCTCAAGAGTGTTTCCTTCCATGCAGCACATGACCCTCAAGAGTGTTTCCTTCCATGCAGCACATGACCCTCAAGAGTGTTTCCTTCAAAGCAGCACATGACCCTCAAGAGTGTTTCCTTCCATGCAGCACATGACCCTCAAGAGTGTTTCCTTCCATGCAGCACATGACCCTCAAGAGTGTTTCCTTCCATGCAGCACATGACCCTCAAGAGTGTTTCCTTCCATGCAGCACATGACCCTCAAGAGTGTTTCCTTCCATGCAGCACATGACCCTCAAGAGTGTTTCCTTCCATGCAGCACATGACCCTCAAGAGTGTTTCCTTCCATGCAGCACATGACCCTCAAGAGTGTTTCCTTCCATGCAGCACATGACCCTCAAGAGTGTTTCCTTCCATGCAGCACATGACCCTCAAGAGTGTTTCCTTCCATGCAGCACATGACCCTCAAGAGTGTTTCCTTCCATGCAGCACATGACCCTCAAGAGTGTTTCCTTCCATGCAGCACATGACCCTCAAGAGTGTTTCCTTCCATGCAGCACATGACCCTCAAGAGTGTTTCCTTCCATACAGCACATGACCCTCAAGAGTGTTTCCTTCCATGCAGCACATGACCCTCAAGAGTGTTTCCATCCATGCAGCACATGACCCTCAAGAGTGTTTCCTTCCATGCAGCACATGACCCTCAAGAGTGTTTCCTTCCATGCAGCACATGACCCTCAAGAGTGTTTCCTTCAAAGCAGCACATGACCCTCAAGAGTGTTTCCTTCCATGCAGCACATGACCCTCAAGAGTGTTTCCTTCCATGCAGCACATGACCCTCAAGAGTGTTTCCTTCAAAGCAGCACATGACCCTCAAGAGTGTTTCCTTCCATACAGCACATGACCCTCAAGAGTGTTTCCTTCCATGCAGCACATGACCCTCAAGAGTGTTTCCATCCATGCAGCACATGACCCTCAAGAGTGTTTCCTTCCATGCAGCACATGACCCTCAAGAGTGTTTCCTTCCATGCAGCACATGACCCTCAAGAGTGTTTCCTTCCATGCAGCACATGACCCTCAAGAGTGTTTCCTTCCATGCAGCACATGACCCTCAAGAGTGTTTCCTTCCATGCAGCACATGACCCTCAAGAGTGTTTCCTTCCATGCAGCACATGACCCTCAAGAGTGTTTCCTTCCATGCAGCACATGACCCTCAAGAGTGTTTCCTTCCATGCAGCACATGACCCTCAAGAGTGTTTCCTTCCATGCAGCACATGACCCTCAAGAGTGGCCACTAAGTTGGAGGCACCTTCTCAGGTTTGGAAAACAGCAGAAGTTTGGTCTTGTCAGCACTGAGAAGCACTCTGAAGTCAAGAAGTGCATTCTGCAAGGGGACAAAAGCTTTGTGCAGGGAGCTGACAGTCTGCACCACAGGTGATCCACAGGTGATCCACAGGTGATCCACAGCAATACATCATTGGATCGCCAGCGTACAAAAGCATATCAGCATCAGAGAAGATCATGGATGTGTGAGATAAATAGGAGGGGCCCCAATACAGATCCCTGAGGCCCCCCTTTCTGAAGAGTGACACATTGTGAACAAAGACCCTCGTATTTAAAAGACTGGGTCCTGTTTTCTAAATGATTAGAAAAGCAAGCGAGCGTATGTTGTTTGTTGTTTTGATGGTCCAGTGAGAAAACTTTTCAAATAGTCTGGCCTCCTGCTTTGGAGAGATCAATAACTACTGATGTCATGGACCCCCTTCATTGGTGCTCTGCTGTTTCCTCAAGCCTGATTGGTTGGTATTTACAAATCATTTGATTTGAAGAGAGAAACTCTTTCAGCTGTTCCCAAACAAGAGATAGCAGAATGGTTGATAAAGCACACAAATGTGTTGTCCTATCATCAGAAAAGAAGTGCTGCATCCTTTGATAAATGGAGGACAAAAGCAACTTTCCAAACTGCTGACATGTTTTTGTTTTTGACTGACGGATTAAAAAGAATTGAAAGTGTCTCTGCCATAAATGCAGCTGCCAGCTTTACAAAATAAGGCTCAGTCAAGTCAAGTCTGGGGGACTTTGTGTGGTCTAATCTTTTTCGAGCACTCCAAGACAAGTAATAGGAGCAACATTCAAACAAAAAATGTGCACAAGGATTCCCTAGAGCAGGGGTCACCAAGCTTTTTGAAAGCAAGAACTACTTCTTGGGTACTGATGAATGCCAAGGGCTACCAGTTTGATACACACTTCAATACATTGCCAGAAATAGCCAATTTGCTCAATTTACCTTTAACTCTATGTTATTATTAATAATTCATGATATTTATCTTTGTGGAAACACTGATCATCTTATTTCTTCTAGATTTTCCAGAACAAAAATGTAAAAATAAATTCAAAAGACTATGAAATAAGATTTAAATATGATTTGACAGATTTTCTACATTTGCCAGAATATTTGAAGAAATATTTCACAAATATTCTTCGTCGAAAAAACAGAAGCTAAAATGAAGAATTAATTCAAAATGTACTTATTATTCTTTACAATAAATAAAAAACAAATGACTTGAACATTGATTTAAATTGTCAGGAAAGAAAAGGAAGAAATTTAAAAGGTATTTGTTTTAAAATTCTAAAATCATTTTTAAGGTTGTATTTTTTCTCTAAAATTGTCTTTCTGAAAGTTATAAGAAGTAAAGTAAAAAAATAAATGAATTTATTTAAACAAGTGAAGACCAAGTCTTTAAAATATTTTCTTGGATTTTCAAATTCTATTTCAGTTGTGTCTCTCTTAGAATTAAAAATGTCGAGCAAATCGAGATCAGATTGCTAGTAAATAAATAACATTTAAAAAATAGAGGCAACTCACTGGTAAGTGCTGCTGTGAAAAACTCAAGCCGTCGTCTTGCGGGTTCCAGGGACCACCAAGGAAGGACATGCCTTTTGAGCAGGTGTAGACTTCTTTTATTTTTCAATAAACAAAAGTATTTTGCGTGTTGCTCTTTAGCCTTCCCGTTGTCTGCTTCTGCCTCTCGCTCTTGCTCTCTTCCGGGTTGCACGCGCTGCTGCTCGTGTTGTCGTCTCTCTCTCTTGTTCCTTCCTCGTATGGGTTGCTCTCGCTCCGCACCATCACCAGCCCTGTTTTCTCCTCCTTCTCCCCTTTTATACAGCGATTGGAGATATGTTAATCGTGTACAGGTGCGCGATCCACACACCTGATCTTGTTTGTGGCATCGCTCCCGGTACGCCCCACCTCGCCTCTCGCTCGCCATCCCTGCCTCCTTGCCGCCATCTTGGGCTGGGCTCCAGCGGGCCCTGCCTCTCTGTCGGACCCTCAGTTCCACCTCTCCACAGCTGATATTTCAGCTATTTTTAGAACAGGCCAGCAGGCGACTCATCAGGTCCTTACGGGCGACCTGGTGCCCACGTTGGTGACCCCTGCTCTAGAGTTTGAGTCAAATAGAAGATAAATGCTTTAAAAAGATGCTGGTTAAAGCAATTCACTTCCATCATAAACTGGCACTTATTCTCGAAGTACGAATGTGGCAAAAGTTGCTGTGTTTTTATTCCCAGGTTGTTGAGGCTCTCAAAACATATTCTCATTTGGCCTTTCCCATAAAGGAAGTGCATTGATTGTGTAAAAATGACTTTGTCTTGCATTATTACTTAGACTTAGACACACTTTATTGATCCGCAAGGGAAATTGTTCAACACCGTAGCTCAGTTACAAAGGATGGAAAAGGTAAGGATGGAATGGATAATGGCGACTGAAAATGTACCATAGTAGCAACATCAATTCTTTAGGTGGGTAAGTGACCCCTTCCTTTGAGAAAAGGTAAGGATGGAATGGATAATGCAGACTGAAAATGTACCATAGTAGCAACATCAATTCTTTAGGTGGGTAAGTGACCCCTTCCTTCGAGAAAAGGTAAGGATGGAATGGATAATGCAGACTGAAAATGTACCATAGTAGCAACATCAATTCTTTAGGTGGGTAAGTGACCCCTTCCTTCGAGAAAAGGTAAGGATGGAATGGATAATGGCGACTGAAAATGTACCATAGTAGCAACATCAATTCTTTAGGTGGGTAAGTGACCCCTTCCTTCGAGAAAAGGTAAGGGTGGAATGGATAATGCAGACTGAAAATGTACCATAGTAGCAACATCAATTCTTTAGGTGGGTAAGTGACCCCTTCCTTCGAGAAAAGGTAAGGATGGAATGGATAATGGCGACTGAAAATGTACCATAGTAGCAACATCAATTCTTTAGGTGGGTAAGTGACCCCTTCCTTCGAGAAAAGGTAAGGATGGAATGGATAATGCAGACTGAAAATGTACCATAGTAGCAACATCAATTCTTTAGGTGGTTAAGTGACCCCTTCCTTCGAGAAAAGGTAAGGATGGAATGGATAATGGCGACTGAAAATGTACCATAGTAGCAACATCAATTCTTTAGGTGGGTAAGTGACCCCTTCCTTCGAGAAAAGGTAAGGATGGAATGGATAATGCAGACTGAAAATGTACCATAGTAGCAACATCAATTCTTTAGGTGGGTAAGTGACCCCTTCCTTCGAGAAAAGGTAAGGATGGAATGGATAATGCAGACTGAAAATGTACCATAGTAGCAACATCAATTCTTTAGGTGGGTAAGTGACCCCTTCCTTTGAGAAAAGGTAAGGATGGAATGGATAATGGCGACTGAAAATGTACCATAGTAGCAACATCAATTCTTTAGGTGGGTAAGTGACCCCTTCCTTTGAGAAAAGGTAAGGATGGAATGGATAATGGCGACTGAAAATGTACCATAGTAGCAACATCAATTCTTTAGGTGGGTAAGTGACCCCTTCCTTCGAGAAAAGGTAAGGATGGAATGGATAATGGCGACTGAAAATGTACCATAGTAGCAACATCAATTCTTTAGGTGGGTAAGTGACCCCTTCCTTCGAGAAAAGGTAAGGATGGAATGGATAATGCAGACTGAAAATGTACCATAGTAGCAACATCAATTCTTTAGGTGGGTAAGTGACCCCTTCCTTCAAGAAAAGGTAAGGATGGAATGGATAATGGCGACTGAAAATGTACCATAGTAGCAACATCAATTCTTTAGGTGGGTAAGTGACCCCTTCCTTCGAGAAAAGGTAAGGATGGAATGGATAATGCAGACTGAAAATGTACCATAGCAGCAACATCAATTCTTTAGGTGGGTAAGTGACCCCTTCCTTCGAGAAAAGGTAAGGATGGAATGGATAATGCAGACTGAAAATGTACCATAGTAGCAACATCAATTCTTTAGGTGGGTAAGTGACCCCTTCCTTCAAGAAAAGGTAAGGATGGAATGGATAATGGCGACTGAAAATGTACCATAGTAGCAACATCAATTCTTTAGGTGGGTAAGTGACCCCTTCCTTTGAGAAAAGGTAAGGATGGAATGGATAATGCAGACTGAAAATGTACCATAGTAGCAACATCAATTCTTTAGGTGGGTAAGTGACCCCTTCCTTCAAGAAAAGGTAAGGATGGAATGGATAATGGCGACTGAAAATGTACCATAGTAGCAACATCAATTCTTTAGGTGGGTAAGTGACCCCTTCCTTCGAGAAAAGGTAAGGATGGAATGGATAATGGCGACTGAAAATGTACCATAGTAGCAACATCAATTCTTTAGGTGGGTAAGTGACCCCTTCCTTCGAGAAAAGGTAAGGATGGAATGGATAATGGCGACTGAAAATGTACCATAGTAGCAACATCAATTCTTTAGGTGGGTAAGTGACCCCTTCCTTCGAGAAAAGGTAAGGATGGAATGGATAATGCAGACTGAAAATGTACCATAGTAGCAACATCAATTCTTTAGGTGGGTAAGTGACCCCTTCCTTCAAGAAAAGGTAAGGATGGAATGGATAATGGCGACTGAAAATGTACCATAGTAGCAACATCAATTCTTTAGGTGGGTAAGTGACCCCTTCCTTCGAGAAAAGGTAAGGATGGAATGGATAATGCAGACTGAAAATGTACCATAGCAGCAACATCAATTCTTTAGGTGGGTAAGTGACCCCTTCCTTCGAGAAAAGGTAAGGATGGAATGGATAATGCAGACTGAAAATGTACCATAGTAGCAACATCAATTCTTTAGGTGGGTAAGTGACCCCTTCCTTCGAGAAAAGGTAAGGATGGAATGGATAATGCAGACTGAAAATGTACCATAGTAGCAACATCAATTCTTTAGGTGGGTAAGTGACCCCTTCCTTCAAGAAAAGGTAAGGATGGAATGGATAATGGCGACTGAAAATGTACCATAGTAGCAACATCAATTCTTTAGGTGGGTAAGTGACCCCTTCCTTCGAGAAAAGGTAAGGATGGAATGGATAATGCAGACTGAAAATGTACCATAGTAGCAACATCAATTCTTTAGGTGGGTAAGTGACCCCTTCCTTCGAGAAAAGGTAAGGATGGAATGGATAATGGCGACTGAAAATGTACCATAGTAGCAACATCAATTCTTTAGGTGGGTAAGTGACCCCTTCCTTCAAGAAAAGGTAAGGATGGAATGGATAATGGCGACTGAAAATGTACCATAGTAGCAACATCAATTCTTTAGGTGGGTAAGTGACCCCTTCCTTCGAGAAAAGGTAAGGATGGAATGGATAATGGCGACTGAAAATGTACCATAGTAGCAACATCAATTCTTTAGGTGGGTAAGTGACCCCTTCCTTCGAGAAAAGGTAAGGGTGGAATGGATAATGCAGACTGAAAATGTACCATAGTAGCAACATCAATTCTTTAGGTGGGTAAGTGACCCCTTCCTTCGAGAAAAGGTAAGGATGGAATGGATAATGGCGACTGAAAATGTACCATAGTAGCAACATCAATTCTTTAGGTGGGTAAGTGACCCCTTCCTTCGAGAAAAGGTAAGGATGGAATGGATAATGCAGACTGAAAATGTACCATAGTAGCAACATCAATTCTTTAGGTGGTTAAGTGACCCCTTCCTTCGAGAAAAGGTAAGGATGGAATGGATAATGGCGACTGAAAATGTACCATAGTAGCAACATCAATTCTTTAGGTGGGTAAGTGACCCCTTCCTTCGAGAAAAGGTAAGGATGGAATGGATAATGCAGACTGAAAATGTACCATAGTAGCAACATCAATTCTTTAGGTGGGTAAGTGACCCCTTCCTTCGAGAAAAGGTAAGGATGGAATGGATAATGCAGACTGAAAATGTACCATAGTAGCAACATCAATTCTTTAGGTGGGTAAGTGACCCCTTCCTTTGAGAAAAGGTAAGGATGGAATGGATAATGGCGACTGAAAATGTACCATAGTAGCAACATCAATTCTTTAGGTGGGTAAGTGACCCCTTCCTTTGAGAAAAGGTAAGGATGGAATGGATAATGGCGACTGAAAATGTACCATAGTAGCAACATCAATTCTTTAGGTGGGTAAGTGACCCCTTCCTTCGAGAAAAGGTAAGGATGGAATGGATAATGGCGACTGAAAATGTACCATAGTAGCAACATCAATTCTTTAGGTGGGTAAGTGACCCCTTCCTTCGAGAAAAGGTAAGGATGGAATGGATAATGCAGACTGAAAATGTACCATAGTAGCAACATCAATTCTTTAGGTGGGTAAGTGACCCCTTCCTTCAAGAAAAGGTAAGGATGGAATGGATAATGGCGACTGAAAATGTACCATAGTAGCAACATCAATTCTTTAGGTGGGTAAGTGACCCCTTCCTTCGAGAAAAGGTAAGGATGGAATGGATAATGCAGACTGAAAATGTACCATAGCAGCAACATCAATTCTTTAGGTGGGTAAGTGACCCCTTCCTTCGAGAAAAGGTAAGGATGGAATGGATAATGCAGACTGAAAATGTACCATAGTAGCAACATCAATTCTTTAGGTGGGTAAGTGACCCCTTCCTTCAAGAAAAGGTAAGGATGGAATGGATAATGGCGACTGAAAATGTACCATAGTAGCAACATCAATTCTTTAGGTGGGTAAGTGACCCCTTCCTTCGAGAAAAGGTAAGGATGGAATGGATAATGCAGACTGAAAATGTACCATAGTAGCAACATCAATTCTTTAGGTGGGTAAGTGACCCCTTCCTTCAAGAAAAGGTAAGGATGGAATGGATAATGGCGACTGAAAATGTACCATAGTAGCAACATCAATTCTTTAGGTGGGTAAGTGACCCCTTCCTTCGAGAAAAGGTAAGGATGGAATGGATAATGGCGACTGAAAATGTACCATAGTAGCAACATCAATTCTTTAGGTGGGTAAGTGACCCCTTCCTTCGAGAAAAGGTAAGGATGGAATGGATAATGGCGACTGAAAATGTACCATAGTAGCAACATCAATTCTTTAGGTGGGTAAGTGACCCCTTCCTTCGAGAAAAGGTAAGGATGGAATGGATAATGCAGACTGAAAATGTACCATAGTAGCAACATCAATTCTTTAGGTGGGTAAGTGACCCCTTCCTTCAAGAAAAGGTAAGGATGGAATGGATAATGGCGACTGAAAATGTACCATAGTAGCAACATCAATTCTTTAGGTGGGTAAGTGACCCCTTCCTTCGAGAAAAGGTAAGGATGGAATGGATAATGCAGACTGAAAATGTACCATAGCAGCAACATCAATTCTTTAGGTGGGTAAGTGACCCCTTCCTTCGAGAAAAGGTAAGGATGGAATGGATAATGCAGACTGAAAATGTACCATAGTAGCAACATCAATTCTTTAGGTGGGTAAGTGACCCCTTCCTTCGAGAAAAGGTAAGGATGGAATGGATAATGCAGACTGAAAATGTACCATAGTAGCAACATCAATTCTTTAGGTGGGTAAGTGACCCCTTCCTTCAAGAAAAGGTAAGGATGGAATGGATAATGGCGACTGAAAATGTACTATAGTAGCAACATCAATTCTTTAGGTGGGTAAGTGACCCCTTCCTTCGAGAAAAGGTAAGGATGGAATGGATAATGCAGACTGAAAATGTACCATAGTAGCAACATCAATTCTTTAGGTGGGTAAGTGACCCCTTCCTTCGAGAAAAGGTAAGGATGGAATGGATAATGGCGACTGAAAATGTACCATAGTAGCAACATCAATTCTTTAGGTGGGTAAGTGACCCCTTCCTTCGAGAAAAGGTAAGGATGGAATGGATAATGGCGACTGAAAATGTACCATAGTAGCAACATCAATTCTTTAGGTGGGTAAGTGACCCCTTCCTTCGAGAAAAGGTAAGGGTGGAATGGATAATGCAGACTGAAAATGTACCATAGTAGCAACATCAATTCTTTAGGTGGGTAAGTGACCCCTTCCTTCGAGAAAAGGTAAGGATGGAATGGATAATGGCGACTGAAAATGTACCATAGTAGCAACATCAATTCTTTAGGTGGGTAAGTGACCCCTTCCTTCGACAAAAGGTAAGGATGGAATGGATAATGCAGACTGAAAATGTACCATAGTAGCAACATCAATTCTTTAGGTGGTTAAGTGACCCCTTCCTTCGAGAAAAGGTAAGGATGGAATGGATAATGGCGACTGAAAATGTACCATAGTAGCAACATCAATTCTTTAGGTGGGTAAGTGACCCCTTCCTTCGAGAAAAGGTAAGGATGGAATGGATAATGCAGACTGAAAATGTACCATAGTAGCAACATCAATTCTTTAGGTGGGTAAGTGACCCCTTCCTTCGAGAAAAGGTAAGGATGGAATGGATAATGGCGACTGAAAATGTACCATAGTAGCAACATCAATTCTTTAGGTGGGTAAGTGACCCCTTCCTTCGAGAAAAGGTAAGGATGGAATGGATAATGCAGACTGAAAATGTACCATAGTAGCAACATCAATTCTTTAGGTGGGTAAGTGACCCCTTCCTTCAAGAAAAGGTAAGGATGGAATGGATAATGGCGACTGAAAATGTACCATAGTAGCAACATCAATTCTTTAGGTGGGTAAGTGACCCCTTCCTTCGAGAAAAGGTAAGGATGGAATGGATAATGCAGACTGAAAATGTACCATAGCAGCAACATCAATTCTTTAGGTGGGTAAGTGACCCCTTCCTTCGAGAAAAGGTAAGGATGGAATGGATAATGCAGACTGAAAATGTACCATAGTAGCAACATCAATTCTTTAGGTGGGTAAGTGACCCCTTCCTTCAAGAAAAGGTAAGGATGGAATGGATAATGGCGACTGAAAATGTACCATAGTAGCAACATCAATTCTTTAGGTGGGTAAGTGACCCCTTCCTTCGAGAAAAGGTAAGGATGGAATGGATAATGCAGACTGAAAATGTACCATAGTAGCAACATCAATTCTTTAGGTGGGTAAGTGACCCCTTCCTTCAAGAAAAGGTAAGGATGGAATGGATAATGGCGACTGAAAATGTACCATAGTAGCAACATCAATTCTTTAGGTGGGTAAGTGACCCCTTCCTTCGAGAAAAGGTAAGGATGGAATGGATAATGGCGACTGAAAATGTACCATAGTAGCAACATCAATTCTTTAGGTGGGTAAGTGACCCCTTCCTTCGAGAAAAGGTAAGGATGGAATGGATAATGCAGACTGAAAATGTACCATAGTAGCAACATCAATTCTTTAGGTGGGTAAGTGACCCCTTCCTTCAAGAAAAGGTAAGGATGGAATGGATAATGGCGACTGAAAATGTACCATAGTAGCAACATCAATTCTTTAGGTGGGTAAGTGACCCCTTCCTTCGAGAAAAGGTAAGGATGGAATGGATAATGCAGACTGAAAATGTACCATAGTAGCAACATCAATTCTTTAGGTGGGTAAGTGACCCCTTCCTTCAAGAAAAGGTAAGGATGGAATGGATAATGGCGACTGAAAATGTACCATAGTAGCAACATCAATTCTTTAGGTGGGTAAGTGACCCCTTCCTTCGAGAAAAGGTAAGGATGGAATGGATAATGCAGACTGAAAATGTACCATAGTAGCAACATCAATTCTTTAGGTGGGTAAGTGACCCCTTCCTTCGAGAAAAGGTAAGGATGGAATGGATAATGGCGACTGAAAATGTACCATAGTAGCAACATCCATTCTTTAGGTGGGTAAGTGACCCCTTCCTTTGAGAAAAGGTAAGGATGGAATGGATAATGCCGACTGAAAATGTACCATAGTAGCAACATCCATTCTTTAGGTGGGTAAGTGACCCCTTCCTTTGATAAAATTCCTTTCATGTTCTGGTCTTTGAGAAAATGGATGTTGTCATCCTCAGGAACCTGGCAAGCCACAACTGGTTTAATTCATTCAATTACAGCGATCCATCCATGAATAGTTATATTTTGTCTATTTTCTAAAAAGTCAAATACAATATTTTGCCTTTTCTGCAAATGAAAGATTTAAAGATTCTGCAACATCTCAAGAATGCCTAATTTAAGTATTGCAAGTTGAAAAAAAAATTTTTTTTTTTCAGAATAGAAGACTTATTTTGCCTAAAAGTCCTGCCAATTTCTAAAAAATAGTTGTTCGGTAAAATGATCTGCCTGGACAAATCATTTCACAAGTTCTTAGTCATTTTTTCCTAAAACCCAGTCTTTTGTTTTGTATTTCCTTAGCTTTTATTTGCAGCGTTCACATTCCTCCGAAGGAATAAGCGTCATTGTTGAAACTATTTGCTTCATCTGTCAGAAAAAGTCAACAGTTGTCTTAGACTCCGCCTCCTCAAGGCCGGGCTGCGCTCTGATTGGCTGCAAGTTTCATGGCAGAAAGATCAAGTAACCGCTTTGGTTGCAAACACTCCACACCTCAGTGGTGTCGGCTTTGTGCCAAGACCACAACTTTGGGACTAATTAGCATGTGTGTCTGCTTTAACACAACTACTTGGTTCTGGAGGTGGTACTGGTCCTGGAGGTGGTATTAGTCCTGGAGGTGGTATTAGTCCTGGAGGTGGTACTAGTTCTTGAGGTGGTACTGGTCCTGGAGGTCAGACTGGGACACAAGGAAATTCCTGCTGAGGGCGAAGTGTTGCACCCAATGTTGGTGTTTGACTTTAATGCATGAAAGACTTTTTATGACACAAAGGTGTGTGTGTGTGTGTGTGTGTGTGTGTGTGTGTGTGTGTGTGTGTGTGTGTGTGTGTGTGTGTATATAGACCTGTAGGACCAGTTTTAAGTGACCCCCACTCCACATCTGTCAATTGAGGGTGTGATGTTTCCTGGCAACAGTTACATGGAAAATGAGTTCCTCAGCTGGTTGAGTGACGGTTGAACTATTTCATGTGGCCTGTACTATGATGTGCTACCTGAATCAAATCCTGTTTATGTTGTCTAAGTCACTTGTGTTTTCAGTACCTCTTGATTTTGTTTGTATCAGTTGCCATGACAGCAAATCACATACACCTACCTCTGGTTAGTTCTCGGACGCACACCTGTTGCCCGGGCACTAATCGGAGGGCTATTTAGTCTTTGCGCTGGCCTGACTCGGCCTGGCTTCCTAGTTTGCTTTCGTACAACAAGTGACGACGTCTGTTTCCTGCTCGCTCCCTGCTAGCTTCCACGCTAGTTTCTTTATCTTCTAGCTCCCATGCTAGCTCTTTTAGTTTTTTGCCTTAAGTGCTATGAGCACATTTTTTTTGTTAAAGTCTGATTTATTTCTAAATAAATCATTTGTTCTTATCTTCACGCCAGTGACGTGCGGTGAGGTTCATGGCTGGTGAGGCACTGACTTCATCACAGTCAGATTTACAAACATATGAACCCTGAGAGTATCTTCTTCACCATTTGATTGGCAGCAGTTAACGGGTTATGTTTAAAAGCTCATACCAGCATTCTTTACACATACTAACTAGCACACAAAAAAGCATATCTAATTAAAAAAAAAACATTATTATGGTCTTACTTTTACTTATAGATGAAGTCCATGCGCCGCTCCTTCTGAACAAAAGCATCGATAACTTGTTTATTCAAGATTCAAGCTTCAAGATTGTTTATTGTCATATGCACAGTTAAAAAAACAGTTTGCCGTACAATGAAAATCTTACTTTGCTATTCCACCCTTCATCAAGTCACACGGTACTTAGCTAAAAATAAAAATAAACATAAAATAAAATTGTCCAGGGTGTACCCCGCCTTCCGCCCGATTGTAGTTGAGATAGGCGCCAGCGCCCCCCGTGACCCCGAAAGGGAATAAGCGGTAGAAAATGGATGGATGGATGGATAAAATAAAAGATGTATATAGAAGGCACAGTAAGTAACATAACATTAGTACAGTCAACAGTATAAATATGGAGGTGACCTTGGATCACAGCAGCAGTTAAAGTGATCAAAGGTGAAACGTGTCTGCAGTGATGGTTCACAGTTCGGGGGTGGTCAAGGTAGCTGTCTTTTGTTCAAAAAGACAAAAGTAAAAACGGGGAGTTGGAGGGAGCTAGCATCCACAAGCCTGATGGCCTGTGGGAAGAAACTGTTTGTCAGTCTGGTAGTCCTGGATTTCAGGCTCCTGTATGGTCTGCCTGATGGTAGGAGGCTGAAGAGACTGTGTACTGTCCTTGATGATGTTGTGTGCTCTCCTGGTGGTCCTGTGGGTAGAAACTGTTTGTCAGTCTGGTAGTCCTGGATTTCAGGCTCCTGTAAGGTCTGCCTGATGGTAGGAGGCTGAAGAGACTGTGTACTGTCCTTGATGATGTTGTGTGCTCTCCTGGTGGCCCTGTGGGTAGAAACTGTTTGTCAGTCTGGTAGTCCTGGATTTCAGGCTCCTGTATGGTCTGCCTGATGGTAGGAGGCTGAAGAGACTGTGTACTGTCCTTGATGATGTTTTGTGCTCTCCTGGTGGCCCTGTGGGTAGAAACTGTTTGTCAGTCTGGTAGTCCTGGATTACAGGCTCCTGTATGGTCTGCCTGATGGTAGGAGGCTGAAGAGACTGTGTACTGTCCTTGATGATGTTGTGTGCTCTCCTGGCGGCCCTGTGGGTAGAAACTGTTTGTCAGTCTGGTAGTCCTGGATTTCAGGCTCCTGTATGGTCTGCCTGATGGTAGGAGGCTGAAGAGACTGTGTACTGTCCTTGATGATGTTGTGTGCTCTCCTGGTGGCCCTGTGGGTAGAAACTGTTTGTCAGTCTGGTAGTCCTGGATTTCAGGCTCCTGTATGGTCTGCCTGATGGTAGGAGGCTGGAGAGACTGTGTACTGTCCTTGATGATGTTGTGTGCTCTCCTGGTGGTCCTGTGGGTAGAAACTGTTTGTCAGTCTGGTAGTCCTGGATTTCAGGCTCCTGTATGGTCTGCCTGATGGTAGGAGGCTGAAGAGACTGTGTACTGTCCTTGATGATGTTGTGTGCTCTCCTGGTGGCCCTGTGGGTAGAAACTGTTTGTCGGTCTGGTAGTCCTGGATTTCAGGCTCCTGTATGGTCTGCCTGATGGTAGGAGGCTGAAGAGACTGTGTACTGTCCTTGATGATGTTGTGTGCTCTCCTGGTGGCCCTGTGGGTAGAAACTGTTTGTCAGTCTGGTAGTCCTGGATTTCAGGCTCCTGTATGGTCTGCCTGATGGTAGGAGGCTGAAGAGACTGTGTACTGTCCTTGATGATGTTGTGTGCTCTCCTGGTGGCCCTGTGGGTAGAAACTGTTTGTCAGTCTGGTAGTCCTGGATTTCAGGCTCCTGTATGGTCTGCCTGATGGTAGGAGGCTGAAGAGACTGTGTACTGTCCTTGATGATGTTGTGTGCTCTCCTGGTGGCCCTGTGGGTAGAAACTGTTTGTCAGTCTGGTAGTCCTGGATTTCAGGCTCCTGTATGGTCTGCCTGATGGTAGGAGGCTGAAGAGACTGTGTACTGTCCTTGATGATGTTGTGTGCTCTCCTGGTGGCCCTGTGGGTAGAAACTGTTTGTCGGTCTGGTAGTCCTGGATTTCAGGCTCCTGTATGGTCTGCCTGATGGTAGGAGGCTGAAGAGACTGTGTACTGTCCTTGATGATGTTGTGTGCTCTCCTGGTGGTCCTGTGGGTAGAAACTGTTTGTCAGTCTGGTAGTCCTGGATTTCAGGCTCCTGTAAGGTCTGCCTGATGGTAGGAGGCTGAAGAGACTGTGTACTGTCCTTGATGATGTTGTGTGCTCTCCTGGTGGTCCTGTGGGTAGAAACTGTTTGTCGGTCTGGTAGTCCTGGATTTCAGGCTCCTGTATGGTCTGCCTGATGGTAGGAGGCTGAAGAGACTGTGTACTGTCCTTGATGATGTTGTGTGCTCTCCTGGTGGCCCTGTGGGTAGAAACTGTTTGTCAGTCTGGTAGTCCTGGATTTCAGGCTCCTGTATGGTCTGCCTGATGGTAGGAGGCTGAAGAGACTGTGTACTGTCCTTGATGATGTTGTGTGCTCTCCTGGTGGCCCTGTGGGTAGAAACTGTTTGTCAGTCTGGTAGTCCTGGATTACAGGCTCCTGTATGGTCTGCCTGATGGTAGGAGGCTGAAGAGACTGTGTACTGTCCTTGATGATGTTGTGTGCTCTCCTGGTGGCCTGTGGGTAGAAACTGTTTGTCAGTCTGGTAGTCCTGGATTACAGGCTCCTGTATGGTCTGCCTGATGGTAGGAGGCTGAAGAGACTGTGTACTGTCCTTGATGATGTTGTGTGCTCTCCTGGTGGCCCTGTGGGTAGAAACTGTTTGTCAGTCTGGTAGTCCTGGATTTCAGGCTCCTGTATGGTCTGCCTGATGGTAGGAGGCTGAAGAGACTGTGTACTGTCCTTGATGATGTTGTGTGCTCTCCTGGTGGCCCTGTGGGTAGAAACTGTTTGTCAGTCTGGTAGTCCTGGATTACAGGCTCCTGTATGGTCTGCCTGATGGTAGGAGGCTGAAGAGACTGTGTACTGTCCTTGATGATGTTGTGTGCTCTCCTGGTGGCCTGTGGGTAGAAACTGTTTGTCAGTCTGGTAGTCCTGGATTACAGGCTCCTGTATGGTCTGCCTGATGGTAGGAGGCTGAAGAGACTGTGTACTGTCCTTGATGATGTTGTGTGCTCTCCTGGTGGCCTGTGGGTAGAAACTGTTTGTCAGTCTGGTAGTCCTGGATTACAGGCTCCTGTATGGTCTGCCTGATGGTAGGAGGCTGAAGAGACTGTGTACTGTCCTTGATGATGTTGTGTGCTCTCCTGGTGGCCCTGTGGGTAGAAACTGTTTGTCAGTCTGGTAGTCCTGGATTTCAGGCTCCTGTATGGTCTGCCTGATGGTAGGAGGCTGAAGAGACTGTGTACTGTCCTTGATGATGATGTGTGCTCTCCTGGTGGCCCTGGTAGACTACAAGTCCTGTAGTGAGGGGAAGGCTGCTCCTGATATGTACTGAGCAGTTTTAATCACTCGCTGGAGTGCCTTCCTGTCCTTAGCAGTGCAGTTTCCATACCAGACCGGGATTGAGCTGGTAAGGACACTCTCAACCGTACTTCTAGAGAAGTTGCTGAGAATTTTGGGTGGCATGCCAAATTTTCTCAGCCTTCTTAGGAAGTTTTCTTTATTGTTTGTTGGCTGTTGTGATCCCAGGTGAGGTCCTGGCTGATGTGGGTCCCGAGGAATTTAAAAGTTTTCACCCCGTCCACCTTTGTCCCCCCTATGGACATCATCTCCTTGGTCTTGTCTGTGTTCAAGGAGAGATTATTATCCTGACACCAGGCCACCAGTTCCGCTACCTGCCTTCTGTACGTTGCCTCAGATCCCCCGGTGATCAGTCCGACGACCTACTTATAGAAGTCTTCCTTATCTTTCTTCAGTTTTAAAAGTCTCTCTGTCTTGATGGAGATCACTGTCTGAAGCAAACCTTTTAGCTCCGGCGTTGGTCTTTCTTTAATTATTACCTCCTGCTTCGATTGAAAGTCCAGTTTAGAAAACTGTTTTGTTTTAAATATGTAATAATCCGTGTTAAAAGTCCAGGGAATAATGCAGCTTTATTCACATGTCAATAACATAAATACAGTCTATTATGCAGCATTATTCACATGTGAATAACATAAATACAGTCTATTATGGGGCATTATTCACATGTGAATAATATAAATACAGTCTATTATGGGGCATTATTCACATGTGAATAACATAAATACAGTCTATTATACAGCATTATTCACATGTGAATAACATAAATACAGTCTATTATGCAGCATTATTCACATGTGAATAACATAAATACAGTCTATTATGCAGCATTATTCACATGTGAATAACATAAATACAGTCTATTATGTGGCATTATTCACATGTGAATAACATAAATACAGTCTATTATGCAGCGTTATTCACATGTGAATAACATAAATACAGTCTATTATACAGCATTATTCACATGTGAATAATATAAATACAGTCTATTATGCAGCATTATTCACATGTGAATAACATAAATACAGTCTATTATACAGCATTATTCACATGTGAATAACATAAATACAGTCTATTATGCAGCATTATTCACATGTGAATAACATAAATACAGTCTATTATACAGCATTATTCACATGTGAATAATATAAATACAGTCTATTATGCAGCATTATTCACATGTGAATAACATAAATACAGTCTATTATACAGCATTATTCACATGTGAATAACATAAATACAGTCTATTATGCAGCATTATTTACATGTGAATAACATAAATACAGTCTATTATACAGCATTATTCACATGTGAATAACATAAATACAGTCTATTATGCAGCATTATTCACATGTGAATAACATAAATACAGTCTATTATACAGCATTATTCACATGTGAATAACATAAATACAGTCTATTATGTGGCATTATTCACATGTGAATAATATAAATACAGTCTATTATACAGCATTATTCACATGTGAATAATATAAATACAGTCTATTATGCAGCATTATTCACATGTGAATAATATAAATACAGTCTATTATGTGGCATTATTCACATGTGAATAACATAAATACAGTCTATTATGTGGCATTATTCACATGTGAATAATATAAATACATTCTATTATACAGCATTATTCACATGTGAACAATATAAATACATTATACATTTACAGTACATGGACAGTCAAAAGGAACATAGGCATGGTGTGGACTTAAGTTGACCCTGCAGGGCAAAGATGACTTCCTAGCGGGGTTGGACCTGGTGGTGTGGACTTAAGTTGACCCTGCAGGGCAAAGATGACTTCCTAGCGGGGTTGGACCTGGTGGTGTGGACTTAAGTTGACCCTGCAGGGCAAAGATGACTTCCTAGCGGGGTTGGACCTGGTGGTGTGGACTTAAGTTGACCCTGCAGGGCAAAGATGACTTCCTAGCGGGGTTGGACCCGGTGGTGTGGACTTAAGTTGACCCTGCAGGGCAAAGATGACTTCCTAGCGGGGTTGGACCTGGTGGTGTGGACTTAAGTTGACCCTGCAGGGCAAAGATGACTTCCTAGCGGGGTTGGACCTGGTGGTGTGGACTTAAGTTGACCCTGCAGGGCAAAGATGACTTCCTAGCGGGGTTGGACCTGGTGGTGTGGACTTAAGTTGACCCTGCAGGGCAAAGATGACTTCCTAGCGGGGTTGGACCCGGTGGTGTGGACTTAAGTTGACCCTGCAGGGCAAAGATGACTTCCTAGCGGGGTTGGACCTGGTGGTGTGGACTTAAGTTGACCCTGCAGGGCAAAGATGACTTCCTAGCGGGGTTGGACCTGGTGGTGTGGACTTAAGTTGACCCTGCAGGGCAAAGATGACTTCCTAGCGGGGTTGGACCTGGTGGTGTGGACTTAAGTTGACCCTGCAGGGCAAAGATGACTTCCTAGCGGGGTTGGACCTGGTGGTGTGGACTTAAGTTGACCCTGCAGGGCAAAGATGACTTCCTAGCGGGGTTGGACCCGGTGGTGTGGACTTAAGTTGACCCTGCAGGGCAAAGATGACTTCCTAGCGGGGTTGGACCTGGTGGTGTGGACTTAAGTTGACCTTGCAGGGCAAAGATGACTTCCTAGCGGGGATGGACCTGGTGGTGTGGACTTAAGTTGACCCTGCAGGGCAAAGATGACTTCCTAGCGGGGTTGGACCTGGTGGTGTGGACTTAAGTTGACCCTGCAGGGCAAAGATGACTTCCTAGCGGGGTTGGACCTGGTGGTGTGGACTTAAGTCTTCCCCCTGTGCAGGGCAAAGATGACTTCCTAGCGGGGTTGGACCTGGTGGTGTGGACTTAAGTCTTCCCCCTGTGCAGGGCAAAGATGACTTCCTAGCGGGGTTGGACCTGGTGGTGTGGACTTAAGTCTTCCCCCTGTGCAGGGCAAAGATGACTTCCTAGCGGGGTTGGACCTGGTGGTGTGGACTTAAGTTGACCCTGCAGGGCAAAGATGACTTCCTAGCGGGGTTGGACCTGGTGGTGTGGACTTAAGTTGACCCTGCAGGGCAAAGATGACTTCCTAGCGGGGTTGGACCTGGTGGTGTGGACTTAAGTCTTCCCCCTGTGCAGGGCAAAGATGACTTCCTAGCGGGGTTGGACCTGGTGGTGTGGACTTAAGTTGACCCTGCAGGGCAAAGATGACTTCCTAGCGGGGTTGGACCTGGTGGTGTGGACTTAAGTTGACCCTGCAGGGCAAAGATGACTTCCTAGCGGGGTTGGACCTGGTGGTGTGGACTTAAGTCTTCCCCCTGTGCAGGGCAAAGATGACTTCCTAGCGGGGTTGGACCTGGTGGTGTGGACTTAAGTCTTCCCCCTGTGCAGGGCAAAGATGACTTCCTAGCGGGGTTGGACCTGGTGGTGTGGACTTAAGTCTTCCCCCTGTGCAGGGCAAAGATGACTTCCTAGCGGGGTTGGACCTGGTGGTGTGGACTTAAGTCTTCCCCCTGTGCAGGGCAAAGATGAGTTGTTAGCGAGGTGCGTCACTGGCACTGAAGTGTAAAAGTCCACACCTTCCTCTTCTCGGCCCGCTATTGTTGTGCTGCCACTCGCTTGGCTGATTTCCTTGGCTGCCAAAATTCCCGCTTTAATCCCCACTTTCATCAAGTCCTCTCGCCACATGAAGTCAGGACTTGAGGTGTGGGACTTTCCAAATGATGACTACCTGAATGAAGCACAGGTGGACTCCAGTGAAGTTGCAGGATCCTCACCTGAGCTCACTTGTCAGCGTCTCGTCCTGGTGGGACTTTGGAGATTGTTATTTGTTATTAAACTCACTGGCAAAATAAATGTAAGGAAAAAGGGGTTTCACTTTGTCATTATGGGGTATTGTGTGTAGAATTTTGAGGACAACAATGAATATATTCTGCTTTGTAAGAAGGCTGTAATGTAATCAATACTTGAATACTCGTGTTGGCCAAGAAGGTGAGGAGCAGAGCCTTGACTTCAATAGTGGGTCTCACCTTTTTGATCAAAATGCTGCCACTTTCCCCATGACCATGTTTGGGAGGTAGTCTTACTCAATAATAATGAAACTAATAACTCCAAGACGGAGTCAGCATTCTTGGATCTTCACTTGATTGCAAAAACTGAACCCACAAAGACGTGTGGCGTCCAAGAACCAGTAATGAGCCTTCAGTTTTCTGAGGGCTCACAGCCAGGGAATCTCTTCAATTATTTCTCCTTTATGTTTGATTTTCATCTTGCAAAATTTTCCATATCAAACAATCCATCCATCCATTTTCTACCGCTTATTCCCTTTCGGGATGGCGGGGGGCACAGGTGATTATCTCAGCTACAATCGGGCGGAAGGCGGTGTACACCCTGGACAAGTCACCAGCTCATCGCAGGGCCAGCACAGATAGATTAGTGGTAAAAAGCTGCTTTTGGATGTCTCTGGGACGTGTTTGCACTTGTCAGCCGCCAAAGACTTGCCAGGTGCATCAATCACAACTTCTTTGATTTATGGGCACCTGAAAGCGAAAGAACTGCAAGTTGTTTTTCAATGGCGATGCTGAACAATAGATGAGGTAACATGATGGCTGTTTATACTTCCAGGGAAGGCCAGCTCTGTCACCGCTTCTTGGAAAGCTACTGTTGGCTTGCGCAATAGCACACACGTATGCCCAGCTGCTTCCTGCTCCATCACTGACAGGACAAAATGCTGCTGGCGGAGGCTCCGATTCAAATCTTACCTTCCTAAATGTCGCCAGGCTTATAAACGTATCTTTTATTTATGATGCAATAGTTTCTTTTTTTGTAGGGATGCCAATCTTCTGGCACCGAATAATCGGATACCATTCTGAATTCTGTGGTGATGTTTCCATTTACAATCCATTCTTGACTCAACAACGATTCTTGAGTCAAACCGATTATTGCAACGTATCATGTGGTGTAATCACTCTTGCTTGCAATAGTTGCAGGCAGATGCCCTGAAATTGTCTGTTTAAAAATCAATCTAATTAAAAACAACATTTAACAGCTCCAATATATATATATATATATATATAGATTTGTATTAAGATTATGTGCCAGTTCTATGATGAACTACATTCCTCCACAAAATAGATACTTAAAATAAAACTGGTTTTGTTGAATACAATTATAGCCAAACATTTAATAAAGTCAAATACAAATAAGACAACAAGATAATTATCTGGACCTGGCTGGACAGGACTCATTTAAAAAAATAAAATAAATAAATAAATAAAAAATACATTTAAAAAAAATATATATGCTAACCGTTTTTTGTTTTGTTTTTTTAATCGAATAAGAATCGATACTTATACACACTCTTGGCATTCTCTCCATGAGCTTCAAGCACACCTGTGAAGTGAAAAGCGATTCAGGTGACTACCTCTTGAAGCACATGGAGAGAATGCCGAGAGTGTGCAAAGCAGTAATCAGAGCAAAGGGTGGCTATTTTGAAGAAACTAGAATATAAAAGATGTTTTTGTGCAGTACATGTGTTCATTCATAGTTGTGATGTGACAATCTACAATGTAAATAGTCATGAACATAAACTTTGAATGAGGAGGTGTGTCCAAACCTTTGGCCTGTGTTGTGTGTGTGTGTGTGTGTGTGTGTGTATATATAAATATATACACACACACACACATCGTATATTCATAATCTGCGTGACAATTATTGGTACTTTAAGTTTAACTTAATACAGTATATACATACTGTATATACCCTAGGGTTGTACAGTATTTTGGTACTAGCCTAGTATCGCAGTACTAATGAAACAAAAACAATACTGGGTTCCCAATTTTTTATTTTCTAACGGGCATGAGGGCAGTTTTAAGAGCAGAGGAGCATGTTGGGCAGCGCACACACACAGAGTACTTACAAGCAGACACAGTGTGTAGACAGAAAAGGGAGAACGGAGGCATTTTGGTGTAAAAGTCAAGATAAAGGTGAAGTTATAACACTGAAACACCCTCAGGAAGAGCTGCTTTAACACGTGGCTAACATCCCTCCACAGTGTTTTAGCTATTTCTAAATCATTAATCCTGGCCTTCATGGCGACAAAGTATGTTTCTTACATGGAGGACGAGGAATAGCTAAACGTGCTTCACTACACAGCGAAGGAGGAGACAATAGCTCACCGCTAACAAAAGCTAGCACCCGTAAGAGTAAACAAACACCATGGGTGGATTTACACCTGACATCCACTGTAATGATACCAAGTACAAGAGCATATCTAGTCGATACCATCATTATAAAGATAGATAGATAGATAGTACTTTATTGATTATATCTATCTATCTTTATAAACATCATATACATTTTAAATAAAAGTCAGTAAATATGTCCCTGGACACATGAGGACTTTGAACATGACCAATGTATGATCCTGGAACTACTTGGTATCACCATGATCCATAGCTAAATGTGTGGTATCATCCAACACTGATGTCAAGCATCAAGAGGCGGGGGAATTCCAATATTAGCAAGAATTGTGGAGGAGAATCCAAAACTGTTTCAGTTTGATGTTCAGAACCGGTTGTCAGTTTATCAGTTCCTTGGAATGGCCTCTGACATTTTCTCCAACCACGCTTGGAAGGACTCCTGTGGGCGGGACCACGTCACCACGCAACATGGCGCCAGGGCAAGGTTCCAAAGTGTGGCTACATTTTACAAAACAAGATTGCAACAGCGCTAATTGTGATAACGGCAAGGCTGCTAGCTCGTCAAGAGGAAGAAACATTTGTACTCACGCCATGTAATAATTAGAAATGAATGTCAGCTTTTCCAACCGCTCTGGTGTCACCTTGCGTAAATAGGACACCCGCTACATGACTCGCTAACACCGCCTGTCATGTTAGCGCCACTGTTTGTCAAATTGACATGAAGGCCTTCTCCTTTAAACGAGGATGACGAGAGACAGATTCTGACAACTTGCCACACTTCACGTCTACCACTAAGCCACCAGGTTTGTGGTCAAAAACTTGCACCCGTCGGCCACATTGCTCCTGAGAAAAAAGTGGTATGTTCTCCTCTCACCAGCACTTTCATTGCTAGCCTTTTTTATCAGTGTTGTGTCCAAAGTCGGCCTGCTGACTGCCAAGGTCCAACATTGGCTACCGGGACCAGACAAAGCAGAGACTGGGCGATAGCACCAAG
>NC_084636.1:35537149-35552149 GCF_033978795.1 Nerophis ophidion | reverse complement strand
TAAGAGTACTAATAACAATGTATAATAAGAGTACTAATAACAACGTATAATAAGAGTACTAATAACAATGTATAATAAGAGTACTAATAACAATGTATAATAAGAGTACTAATAACAATGTATAATAAGAGTACTAATAACAACGTATAATAAGAGTACTAATAACAATGTATAATAAGAGTACTAATAACAACGTATAATAAGAGTACTAATAACAACGTATAATAAGAGTACTAATAACAACGTATAATAAGAGTACTAATAACAACGTATAATAAGAGTACTAATAACAATGTATAATAAGAGTACTAATAACAATGTATAATAAGAGTACTAATAACAATGTATAATAAGAGTACTAATAACAACGTATAATAAGAGTACTAATAACAATGTATAATAAGAGTACTAATAACAACGTATAATAAGAGTACTAATAACAACGTATAATAAGAGTACTAATAACAACGTATAATAAGAGTACTAATAACAACGTATAATAAGAGTACTAATAACAATGTATAATAAGAGTACTAATAACAATGTATAATAAGAGTACTAATAACAATGTATAATAAGAGTACTAATAACAACGTATAATAAGAGTACTAATAACAATGTATAATAAGAGTACTAATAACAATGTATAACTTTTCCACTGAAGGAACACGAGTGGACATTTTATAATGACGGCTTTTTAATTCTTTTATACTGAATTTAGGGAACTGCATTTTAAATGATTTTTTATTTATATTTTAACCGTTTTTTGTTTGTTTGTTTTTTTACATCAATTTGTGTTGACAATTCTGTTGCAAAATTTGAGGCCAAAAATTCAGTGTGTAAAAATTCAGGGTTAACAAAAGACATCAGCGAATAAAAAAATAGTGTGCAGAAATATTCAGTCTTCATTTACTTGGCTTGACTTTTGAATCAACTAATATCTTTTTTATTTTACCCTGCAATTATGCAACTGAATTTTTTGTGAACTGATTTTTCTTTGCAACAAATGATGCTGACAATTTTGTTACATAAAAATGTGTGAGCAAAATGTCTGGTTAAAAGTTCAGGTTTTCCAAATACGGTGCTTTAAAATTCTGGGTAAAAAAAAAAAAAAATCAATGAATAAAATATTCTGTCTTATTTTATTGGAGGCGGGTCTTGACTTTTGAAGCAAGAAATATTTCTGCACTGATTTTTATTTTATGCAACGGAATTGTGTGTGTTTAAATTTTGTGAGCTGAGTTGTATTTATTTTTTTCACAACAAATGATGCTGAAAATTCCATCGCATCACATTTTGTTGGCAAATGTGTGTATTCAAAAAGTCAGTGTGTAAAAATTCAGTGTAAAAAAAGTCCGTGGAGAAACATTTGTTGCTTAAAAAAAGTCAAGCCCCACTTCTGGTAAATGAAGACTTCAATAAGTTCATTTGAGTCTTTATTACGTTTTAAAAGGAATTTATGAAACTGAATTTTTTTGTTTGAATTTTGTGAACATGATTTTTTTTTTTTTTTTTTTTTTTTTACTGACAATTTCAATAAATAAAAAAATGGGGGCAAAATGTGTGTATTTAAAAATGTATACTTTATTAAATGCAGTGTTTTCAAATTCAATGCATAGAAATCCAGTGTAAAAAATGGAGTGCAGAAATATTAGTTTGTAGACTGAAGACTGATCTTTTCTGTCTTTTGTGCTTTTTCACACTGAAGTTATACAACTAAATCATTTATTGCCTTTAAATTTTGTTGACTATTTTCAGTTCAGTTCAGTTTGTTTTTTTTCAATAAAAATGCGCTGTTTATTTCATTGAATAAAAAAATGTGAGCAGAATGTGTGTGTTTTGCAATTAAGTGTATAATAATTGAGAGGAGTAAACAAAATAGTGTAATAAAACGTAGACGACACTTTGCTTCAATCTAAATTTACAGGAAGTGGCTTTTGACTTTGAAACATTTCTGCATTGATAATTTTTTTACCCTAAAATTGTTTAAACAGTGAATTTTAACAAACTGTATTTAAAAGAACAAATGATTAGCTTACACACACCTCCCTTCAGTTCCCCCCCTCAATTATTTACACTCAACTTTTATTCAAGGATTTTATTTTTACGCAGAAAAATATTTTTTAGTACTGACTTTTTCTGCACAGAATTCCTTCTCGCGGAATTTTAAAACACAATTTTTACAAAACACCTTTTTAAACACGCATTTTGCTCACACCTTTTTGTCAGCAAAATTTGATGTTTAAAAAAAAATCACTTCACTAAATTCAAAAGCAAACAAATCAGTTCCGTAAATTCAGTGGAAAACCAAAAAAAATGTGTGTGTGTGTGTGTGTGTGTGTGTGTGTGTGTGTGTGTGTGTGTGTGTGTGTGTGTGTGTGTGTGTGTGTGTGTGTGTGTGTGTGTGTGTATATATACATGCGTGTACACAAACCCTGTTTCCATATGAGTTGGGAAATGGTGTTAGATGTAAATATAAACAGAATACAATGATTTGCAAATCCTTTTCAAGCCATATTCAGTTGAATATGCTACAAAGACAACATATTTCATGTTCAAACTCATAAACTTTCTTTTTTTTTTGCAAATAATCATTAACTTTAGAATTTGATGCCAGCAACACGTGACACAGAAGTTTGGAAAGGTGGCAATAAATACTGATAAAGTTGAGGAATGCTCATCAAACACTTATTTGGAACATCCCACAGGTGTGCAGGCTAATTGGGAACAGGTGGGTGCCATGATTGGCTATAAAAGCAGCTTCCTCAGCCTTTCACAAGAAAGGATGGGGCGAGGTACACCCCTTTGTCCACAACTGTGTGAGCAAATAGTCAAACAGTTTAAGAACAACTTTTCTCAAAGTGACATTGCAAGAAATTTAGGGATTTCAACATCTACGCTCCATAATATCATCAAAAGGTTCAGAGAATCTGGAGAAATCACTCCACGTAAGCGGCATGGCCGGAAACCAACATTGAATGACCGTGACCTTCCCTCCCTCAGACGGCACTGTATCGAAAACAGACATCAATCTCTAAAGGATATCACCACATGGGCTCAGGAACACTTCAGAAAATCACTGTCACTAAATACAGTTTGTTGCTACATCTGTAAGTGCAAGTTAAAGCTCTACTATGCAAACCGAAAGCCATTTATCAACAACATCCAGAAACGCCGCTGGCTTATCTGGGCCCGAGATCATTAAAGATGGACTGATGCAAAGTGAAAAAATGTTCTGTGGTCTGATGAGTCCACATTTCAAATTAATTTTGGAAATATTCAACATCGCGTCATCCGGACCAAAGGGGAAGCGAACCATTCAGTTATTGACGCAAAGTTCAAAAGCCAGCATGTGTGATGGTATGGGGGTGCATTAGTGCCCAAGGCATGGGTAACTTACACATCTGTGAAGGCACCATTAGTGCTGAAAGGTCCATACAGGTTTTGGAGCAACATATGTTGTCATCCAAGCAACGTCATCATGGACGCCCCTGCTTATTTCAGTAAGACAATGCCCAGCTACGTGTTACAACAGTGTGGCTTCGTCGTAAAAGAGTACAGGTACTTTCCTGACCCGCCTGCAGTCCAGACCTGTCTCCCATGGAAAATGTGTGTTGCATTATGAAGCGTAAAATAGGACAGCGGAGACCCCGGACTGTTGAAGGACTGAAGCTCTACATAAAACAAGAATGGGAAAGAATTCCACTTTCAAAGCTTCAACAATTAGTTTCCTCAGTTCCCAAACCTTTATTGAGTGTTGTTAAAAGAAAAGGTGATGTAACACAGTGGTGAACATGCCCTTTCCCAACTACTTTGGCACGTGTTGCAGCCATGAAATTCTAAGTTAATTATTATTTGCAAAAAAAAAAGTTTATGAGTTTGAACATGAAATATGTTGTCTTTGTAGCATATTCAACTGAATATGGCTTGAAAAGGATTTGCAAATCATTGTATTCTGTTTATATTTACATCTAACACCATTTCCCAACTCATGTGGAAACAGGGTTTGTAAAATGAGTTGCAGGCTGGAAGATGGAAGATGGAAGATGGAAGATGAAAGATGAAAGATGATTGTGATGTACTTGCAGAGTGTTTGTGTGCTGAGGACCCACGCCGGAAGCAACCTGCCCCGCCAGAAGAGAGAATGGGCAACTCCTCCCAGGCCACTGACTGAAAATCACGACTACACCGGCGAGGAGGCCATCGCCAAGGTGAGTCACCGCTGTCAAGAAGAGCTTTAGCACTACCATCCAGCAGAGGGCGCCATTTAGCCCTGTTAGAAGTTGACTCTACACTTTAGAACTCAGATTGTGTGTTTGGACTCTCCCACAGATTCGATCCGATGCTGAATATCATGGAAGAATTACCTACAGTCTGGAGGGTGTCGGCACCAACATGTACCCTTTTGATGTCTTCGTGGTCAACCGCACCACTGGAGCCATACGAGTCACCAAAGTGCTGGACAGGGAGGACATAGACATGTACAACGTGAGTGGTCTATAGTCATAGACATGTACAACATTAGTGGTCTATAGTCATAGACATGTACAACATGAGTGGTCTATAGTCATAGACATGTACAACATGAGTGGTCTATAGTCATAGACATGTACAACATGAGTGGTCTATAGTCATAGACATGTACAACATGAGTGGTCTATAGTCATAGACATGTACAACATGAGTGGTCTATAGTCATAGACATGTACAACATGAGTGGTCTATAGTCATAGACATGTACAACATGAGTGGTCTATAGTCATAGACATGTACAACATGAGTGGTCTATAGTCATAGACATGTACAACGTGAGTGGTCTATAGTCAGACATGTACAACATTAGTGGTGTATAGTCATAGACATGTACAACGTGAGTGGTATATAGTCATAGACATGTACAACATGAGTGGTCTATAGTCATAGACATGTACAACGTGAGTGGTCTATAGTCATAGACATGTACAACGTGAGTGGTCTATAGTCATAGACATGTACAACATGAGTGGTCTATAGTCATAGACATGTACAACATGAGTGGTCTATAGTCATAGACATGTACAACATGAGTGGTCTATAGTCATAGACATGTACAACATGAGTGGTCTATAGTCATAGACATGTACAACATGAGTGGTCTATAGTCATAGACATGTACAACATGAGTGGTCTATAGTCATAGACATGTACAACGTGAGTGGTCTATAGTCAGACATGTACAACATTAGTGGTGTATAGTCATAGACATGTACAACGTGAGTGGTATATAGTCATAGACATGTACAACATGAGTGGTCTATAGTCATAGACATGTACAACGTGAGTGGTCTATAGTCATAGACATGTACAACGTGAGTGGTCTATAGTCATAGACATGTACAACATGAGTGGTCTATAGTCATAGACATGTACAACATGAGTGGTCTATAGTCATAGACATGTACAACATGAGTGGTCTATAGTCATAGACATGTACAACATGAGTGGTCTATAGTCATAGACATGTACAACATGAGTGGTCTATAGTCATAGACATGTACAACATGAGTGGTCTATAGTCAGACATGTACAACATTAGTGGTGTATAGTCATAGACATGTACAACGTGAGTGGTATATAGTCATAGACATGTACAACGTGAGTGGTCTATAGTCATAGACATGTACAACATGAGTGGTCTATAGTCATAGACATGTACAACATGAGTGGTCTATAGTCATAGACATGTACAACATTAGTGGTCTATAGTCAGACATGTACAACATTAGTGGTGTATAGTCATAGACATGTACAACGTGAGTGGTCTATAGTCATAGACATGTACAACATGAGTGGTCTATAGTCATAGACATGTACAACGTGAGTGGTCTATAGTCATAGACATGTACAACGTGAGTGGTCTATAGTCATAGACATGTACAACGTGAGTGGTCTATAGTCATAGACATGTACAACATGAGTGGTCTATAGTCATAGACATGTACAACATGAGTGGTCTATAGTCATAGACATGTACAACGTGAGTGGTCTATAGTCATAGACATGTACAACGTGAGTGGTCTATAGTCATAGACATGTACAACATGAGTGGTCTATAGTCATAGATATGTACAACATGAGTGGTCTATAGTCATAGACATGTACAACGTGAGTGGTCTATAGTCATAGACATGTACAACATGAGTGGTCTATAGTCATAGATATGTACAACATGAGTGGTCTATAGTCATAGACATGTACAACATGAGTGGTCTATAGTCATAGACATGTACAACATGAGTGGTCTATAGTCATAGACATGTACAACGTGAGTGGTCTATAGTCATAGACATGTACAACGTGAGTGGTCTATAGTCATAGACATGTACAACGTGAGTGGTCTATAGTCATAGACATGTACAACGTGAGTGGTCTATAGTCATAGACATGTACAACATGAGTGGTCTATAGTCATAGACATGTACAACATGAGTGGTCTATAGTCATAGACATGTACAACATGAGTGGTCTATAGTCATAGACATGTACAACGTGAGTGGTCTATAGTCATAGACATGTACAACGTGAGTGGTCTATAGTCATAGACATGTACAACATTAGAGGTCTATAGTCATAGACATGTACAACATGAGTGGTCTATAGTCATAGACATGTACAACATGAGTGGTCTATAGTCATAGACATGTACAACATGAGTGGTCTATAGTCATAGACATGTACAACGTGAGTGGTCTATAGTCATAGACATGTACAACGTGAGTGGTCTATAGTCATAGACATGTACAACATGAGTGGTCTATAGTCATAGACATGTACAACATGAGTGGTCTATAGTCATAGACATGTACAACATGAGTGGTCTATAGTCATAGACATGTACAACATGAGTGGTCTATAGTCATAGACATGTACAACATGAGTGGTCTATAGTCATAGACATGTACAACATGAGTGGTCTATAGTCATAGACATGTACAACATGAGTGGTCTATAGTCATAGACATGTACAACATTAGTGGTCTATAGTCATAGACATGTACAACATGAGTGGTCTATAGTCATAGACATGTACAACGTGAGTGGTCTATAGTCATAGACATGTACAACGTGAGTGGTCTATAGTCATAGACATGTACAACATGAGTGGTCTATAGTCATAGATATGTACAACATGAGTGGTCTATAGTCATAGACATGTACAACGTGAGTGGTCTATAGTCATAGACATGTACAACATGAGTGGTCTATAGTCATAGATATGTACAACATGAGTGGTCTATAGTCATAGACATGTACAACGTGAGTGGTCTATAGTCATAGACATGTACAACATGAGTGGTCTATAGTCATAGACATGTACAACGTGAGTGGTCTATAGTCATAGACATGTACAACGTGAGTGGTCTATAGTCATAGACATGTACAACATGAGTGGTCTATAGTCATAGACATGTACAACGTGAGTGGTCTATAGTCATAGACATGTACAACATGAGTGGTCTATAGTCATAGACATGTACAACATGAGTGGTCTATAGTCATAGACATGTACAACGTGAGTGGTCTATAGTCATAGACATGTACAACATGAGTGGTCTATAGTCATAGTGTTGTACAACATGAGTGGTCTATAGTCATAGACATGTACAACATGAGTGGTCTATAGTCATAGACATGTACAACGTGAGTGGTCTATAGTCATAGACATGTACAACATGAGTGGTCTATAGTCATAGACATGTACAACATGAGTGGTCTATAGTCATAGACATGTACAACATGAGTGGTCTATAGTCAGACATGTACAACATGAGTGGTCTATAGTCATAGACATGTACAACATGAGTGGTGTATAGTCATAGACATGTACAACATGAGTGGTCTATAGTCATAGACATGTACAACATGAGTGGTCTATAGTCATAGACATGTACAACATGAGTGGTCTATAGTCATAGACATGTACAACATTAGTGGTCTATAGTCATAGACATGTACAACATGAGTGGTCTATAGTCATAGACATGTACAACATGAGTGGTCTATAGTCATAGACATGTACAACATGAGTGGTCTATAGTCATAGACATGTACAACATTAGTGGTCTATAGTCATAGACATGTACAACATGAGTGGTCTATAGTCATAGACATGTACAACATGAGTGGTCTATAGTCATAGACATGTACAACATGAGTGGTCTATAGTCATAGACATGTACAACATGAGTGGTCTATAGTCATAGACATGTACAACATGAGTGGTCTATAGTCATAGACATGTACAACATGAGTGGTCTATAGTCATAGACATGTACAACATGAGTGGTCTATAGTCATAGACATGTACAACATGAGTGGTCTATAGTCATAGACATGTACAACATGAGTGGTCTATAGTCATAGACATGTACAACGTGAGTGGTCTATAGTCATAGACATGTACAACATGAGTGGTCTATAGTCATAGACATGTACAACGTGAGTGGTCTATAGTCATAGACATGTACAACATGAGTGGTCTATAGTCATAGACATGTACAACATGAGTGGTCTATAGTCATAGACATGTACAACATGAGTGGTCTATAGTCATAGACATGTACAACATTAGTGGTCTATAGTCAGACATGTACAACATTAGTGGTGTATAGTCATAGACATGTACAACGTGAGTGGTCTATAGTCATAGACATGTACAACATGAGTGGTCTATAGTCATAGACATGTACAACGTGAGTGGTCTATAGTCATAGACATGTACAACGTGAGTGGTCTATAGTCATAGACATGTACAACGTGAGTGGTCTATAGTCATAGACATGTACAACATTAGTGGTCTATAGTCATAGACATGTACAACATGAGTGGTCTATAGTCATAGACATGTACAACGTGAGTGGTCTATAGTCATAGACATGTACAACATTAGTGGTGTATAGTCATAGACATGTACAACATTAGTGGTCTATAGTCATAGACATGTACAACATGAGTGGTTTCTTGATATTTAGTTGTACTTCAATCAGTAGATCAGGTGTTTCTACTCCTTCAAAGTCGCTTTCTCCAGGTACGTTCCAGTAAACCAAGTCCTTTCCACGTCCTTGCAGCTGTTGGGCATCGCAAAGTATGATAACAACAGCCTTGCACATGGAAAGATCAAAATCCAAATCAAGGTGGTGGATGAAAACGACAACGCTCCGGTGTTTGGCGCCATGAAGCCGGTGGGCGTGTATGAACTGAGCGTGCCAGGTGAGCACCGTCTGACTTTGTGGAAATGAATCATCCACGGCGATGTGTTGGATGACCTGGTTTTGTTGTCCAGGGACGCCCGTCACGACTGTCACCGCAACAGATGCTGACGAGCCGGGAAACAAGAACACTCAGCTGGTCTACTCCATCGTGAAGCAGGAACCCCCTCATGGCATGTTCGCCATGAACCGCCAGGGAAACATTGTGGTCAAGGAGCCTTCTCTGGACAGAGAGGTAGTGACCAGTCCCAAAGCAGGGGACTTTAGAATGGACTCACTTCTTTTTTTATTCTGAAAGGGTTTGCTTTTGTTTTTAAGAGAGAAGATCAGTACTTCTTGACGGTGAAAGCTCAGGATCTCAATGGCAGTCCTGAGGGACTCACTGGGACCAGTACTTTGACCATAAATGTACTGGATGTCAATGACAACCCTCCAACTACAGAAAAAGAAAAGGTAGTTTCCTTTCTCATACTCCTTTGGGTTTTTCTGTGTCTTTTTGTCAAGCCTGCAAGTGTCACTCTTCCTGTCACCAGTTAAGGTCCGTCATTGCTCATGTGTCCCTAGTTATGTGTTGTTATGTCACTGGATATGTCCCTAGCTATGTGTTGTTATGTCCCTAGTTATGTGTTGTCATGTCACTGGATATGTCCCTAGCTATGTTCTGTCACTGGTTATGTGTTGTTCTGTCACCACTCATGATCCTAGCTATGTTCTGTCACTGGTTATGTCCCTAGTTATGTGTTGTTCTGTCACCACTCATGATCCTAGCTAAGTTCTGTCACTGGTTATGTCCCTAGTTATGTGTTGTTCTGTCACCGGTCATGATCCTAGCTAAGTTCTGTCACTGGTTATGTCCCTAGTTATGTGTTGTTCTGTCACCACTCATGATCCTAGCTATGTTCTGTCACTGGTTATGTCCCTAGTTATGTGTTGTTCTGTCACCACTCATGATCCTAGCTATGTTCTGTCACTGGTTATGTCCCTAGTTATGTGTTGTTCTGTCACCGGTCATGATCCTAGCTAAGTTCTGTCACTGGTCATGATCCTAGCTAGGTGTTATTCTGTTACCGGTCATGATCCTAGCTAAGTTCTGTCACTGGTTATGTCCCTAGTTATGTGTTGTTCTGTCACTGTTTGTGTCCCTAGCTAAGTTCTGTCACTGGTTATGATTCTAGCTAAGTTCTGTCACTGGTCATGTCTCTAACTAGGTGTTGTCCTTTTACCGGTCATGATCCTAGCTAAGTTCTGTCACTGGTCATGCCCCTAGCTAAGTATTGTTCCGTCACTGTTTGTGTCCCTAGCTAAGTTCTGTCACTGGTCATGTCTCTAGCTAGGTGTTGTTCTTTTACCGTCCCTAACAGAACTAAGTTCTGTCACCGGCCATGTTCCTAGTTAAATCCGTCACTGCCTGTGTCCCTCGTTAAGTTCTGTCACTGCTCATGTCCGTGGCTAAGTTGTGTCTCTGGTCGTGTCTTCATCGACATGCTAAGACTGTGGTTGCCCATGTGTTTGACTTGCAGTATGAGGGCAACGTTGAGGAGAACACGCACGGCGTGGAGGTGATGAGAATCAAAGCACAAGACTTGGACCTGAAGGGCACAGAAAATTGGGAAGCCGTCTTTGATATCGACAAAGGCAACGAGGCCAACTACTTCAGCATCAAGACGGATCCAAATACCAACGAGGGCATCCTCATGCTTGATCAGGTATGCTTGGTGAGACTTGTCGTTATCTAAAATATTTTAGCTCCATCTAGCCACCGAACCTCACCACACAAGCTAGCTTGTCATCCCAAAATACACCAGCAAGAGAGAACAGCATGAAGAAGAAAAATAATGGTGTCCTATTTCTCAGCCTGTGGATTATGAAAAAGTGAAGACCCTGGACCTTGGACTTACAGTGAGGAACAAGGCTACAGTCCATGGCAAAGTTACGGAAAGCACATCATACAAAAGGTATCCCGTCAAAATCAACGTAAAGAATCAGCGTGAAGGACCACGTTTTGATCCCCAAGTCAAAGGCATCTCCATGTCTGAGGAAGACTCCAACAACATTAAAAAGGTCATTGCCAGCTACCCAGCGATAGACCAGGACACTGGAAAACCCGCTGAGAAAGTCACGTGAGTGGACACACACTGGCATGGTTCATGTTTTCAGATACCAACACAACTTCAGACTGCTTGTTTTTGCTCCGTTGTAGGTACATTAAAAGTTCTGACCCTGACAACTGGCTCACCATCGACCCAGACACTGCTGATATTAAATTGAACAAGATGCCCGACAGAGAGTCTCCTTTCCTAGTGAATGGCACATACTTTGTCGAAGTACTCTGCATTTCGAAAGGTACATAATCATGCTTCAGATCTTGATGTCATGGAAGAACAGGAGGTGTGTTTTTATTAGAAATGATGTGTTTCCATAAACAGACATGCCCTTAAGCACCGCAACTGGCACTGTGGGCATCCAGGTGGAAGATTTCAACGACCACTTTCCCACCCTGACCAATACCATCGAGACTCTGTGCATTCCAAAAAATAACTTTTTTGTCACCGCTGTCGACGAGGACGACTTCCCAAACGGAGCTCCTTTTACCTTTGAAATCATCCCAGAGGGCACGAAAGGAAAATGGCAGGTGGAACATCTAAATGGTGAGGACACCGGATAAGGGATGGCATCTACTCTGGAATTTTAGCTTAGGGCTAAACCCCGAATGATGGACGTCATTGTGGGTGTTGCTGTGTGCAGATACTTCGGCCTTCTTGAGGACGCAGGAGCCCCTGTGGCCTGGTTTACATGAGGTGGTATTGCTGGTGAAGGACATGCAGGGGGAGGCGAGTCCGCACCCGCAGAAGGTAACGGTCCAGGTGTGTACCTGCGAGGACGGAGTGATTTGTGGGAGACGAGGAGCCCACGGTCAGCCTGCAAAAAGAGCGGAGCTTGGACCCGCAGCCATCGGACTGCTTCTCCTGGGCCCGCTGCTTTTTCTACGTGAGTTTGTCCTGCGACAAAACTCCAGAAGAACCTTATTGATTGTTTTTGTTTCTTGCCAGTCATTCCACTGCTACTGCTCAAATGCCAATGCGGGGATGGTGTTGGAAGACCACGGTTCATACAAGACCAATCGACTGTTTGCAATTCCCACCTGATCAGCTACTGCACCGAGGGCAAGGGGGACAACACGGTGAGTCCAAATTTATGGCAGGACGGTAGTTTCAATTTCTTCGACTTGACTTGTCTGACTTGGGCCTGTCGCAGAAAGTTCCGCTGACCTACGTGCCGGCAAAGTTGTTCTCGGGACGTTGGTCCGAAGACGTCGTCGATCCCATGAATCGGGCCGTTTTTGAGGGAAGGAATGACAAACAGTTGTGGGCCATGACTCAGGAAAATAAGATCAACTTCGGCTCCAGGTTTGAGGGCGGAGAAGTCGGAGCAGAAAGAGCCGCAGAAACCTTCGACTGCATCGCTCTGCCAGATCACATCCTCGCCCAATACTACACGCAGGTGAGGAATGAGCACCTCCGCCATATTTGTTTCACAGGTATGACATTACATTACCAGCACAGTCCAAGTCAAGCTGACAAAACACGCAGTGGGCAATACCACATTATCGCCACACGGGGGAGCCACAGGTTTAGGGTTAGATGGATGGATAGATGGATAGATGGATAGATGGATAGATGGATGGATGGATGAATGGATAGATAGATAGATAGATAGATAGATAGATAGATAGATTGATTGATTGATACTTTATTGACTCCTTCAGCAGAGTTCCTTCAGGAAAATTAAAATTAGGAGTTGGGTGTAATGCTGTCATTTAAAGTTCTGCTTCAGGAGGTGAACTTTTGCTATCATAACATTTGTAAATACTAACATTTTAGTATTTTCAATCCATTTTCATATATTTGTATCTATACTTGGGAATCTCTCATGTCTAAACTCTTGAATGCAATTCAAGCAGTCTTGCAGTGTTTACTTGGATAATCGGTTAACTGCTGAACATTTCCTTATATTTTAGTCAAGTCATTTACAAACTGTAAACGTGGCAGGCAAAAAAGGCTACTAGGAGCAAGCAGCTACACAACAGCTGAGCAGCCAATAGCACACAAGCTAGGCTAGCATCAAGTAATTGTAGTTGCATACATGCAAAGTCTCCAAGGTCCGCATCATTCAACTTACTGCGCCGTCAGCTCAACCCAATTATATTGGCCACCAGGTGGCGCCGAGAATCCAGTCACTTCAATTTAAAGACAGCATAAGTCCATCATAAGGTTAATATTTTTCACAACCACCATTCTTATTTGACCCATTTCACATGACTGTGCCTTTTTCAACATGACATTGACAGCAGTTTTTAATAATGTCCTGGTCTTTTGATGACTTTCAGTCTCATTTTAAGCATCTAAATTGCTTTAGTTTTAGTCAACGAACACTTAAGTCAGCAAAAATTACATTAAATTCAGTGTAAAAAAAAAAAAAGTAAGCCGCTTTGAAGAGTATTTGAAAGCACTTTTATGTGGACTACATGCAAAGCATTTGTTTAACACCAAAGTTGTCATTTTTTTGCCAATAAATATCTTTCGGGCACTTTTTCAGTGTTTATATGAGGCGTCTCTGGCAATGTGTGTGTTGTGAGTCACCATCATTTGTTCATGAGTGCGGTAGAATCGGGAGCAGCAAATACACGGAGCTTGAACTCACAGTTGTGGCAGTTTCACCAGCGGCCTGCTGATGGCAGTATATAGCCTCAAAAATACAACGTGTCCTCTTCACGTTCTCCCAGGTGGTACCATGTGGAACATGCTGAATCTGCACATTTTTGGAGAAGATTTGTAACTAACCACTGACTGACCCCCTCTCGCATTAAAGAGCTGTGATTGGATATATTCCCAACTGGTCCCGCCCACCTACAAGACGAAATGAAATATTATTGGATGTTGTTCCTGTCGATGTTTTCGTCTGGTTATTATTTGTGGACAAAATGTCAGTTCATTTTGTCACGTTGTTGTCCTAATTGGGTCAGGGGGAAATATAACCGGCCGAGTCATACCAAAGACTAGAAAAATGGGAGCCCCTGCTTGGCACTCAGCATCAACGGTCGGAATTGGGGGTTGAATCACCAAAAATGATTCCCGTTGCTGCTGCTCACTGCTCCCCTCACCTCCCAGGGGGCGAACAAGGGTGATGGCTCAAATGCAGAGGACAAATTTCACCACACCTAGTGTGTGCGTGACAATCATGGGTACTTAAAAAGTGGACGACAACTAAGAAAAACAGTATTAAGTCAACAAAATTGCATTACACACTACAAAATAAGTATTTACTAGGATTTGTGTGGATATCGTATTGGAGTAATATCCGTATCGGCCAACATTCGAGGCTCCAACATCAGGGTTGTATCAGAAGTGAAAAAATGTTATGGAGACCCCCCTGTTTATAATATTGTACCCTATTTTCCCGATGCCACCTGTATATAAACCGCACTCACCAATTTTAAAAAGGGGAAGAAGTTTTCATATATAAGCCGCAGCGCACTTGTGAAATGAGTTATTTACACAGAGAAATTCTGTAAATGTTTATTTACTTCCCTTAATTGTTTCCAAATGGTGTCTGTAACAGGGCAGTAAAGCGGCTGATCAAACAAAACAGAAGTCATGGTCATGGACCCACAAGCTACCTTTCCACTCAGCTAAACAGACTCAATAACTCCGCGCTGACGTGTTCCTGAATTTACTGAGGAATTTGTGAAAGT
>NC_084636.1:35447149-35532149 GCF_033978795.1 Nerophis ophidion | reverse complement strand
ACTGCAAGTGCTAACAGTTGATGTAAAGTCCTAACAGCTGACTTAAAAGTGCTAACACTTGCCTTAAAAGTGCAAACAAATGACGTAAAGTTGACTTAAAAATACCAACAGTTGACTTGAAGTGCTAACTGATTACTTAAAAGTGCAAACAGTTGACCTTAAGTGCCAACAGTTGACCAAAAGTGCTAAAAGCTGACTTTAAAAGTGCTAATGGTCGACTGAAAGTGCAAACAGTTGACTTGAAAGGGCTATCCGTCGACTCAAAGTACTAAAAGTTGACTTAAAGTGCTAGCAGTTGACTTAAAAGTGCTATAAGTTTAATTCAAAGTACTAACAGTTGCCTTCCGAGTTGTTTTTATTTGAAAACAATGAAGTGAATCAGGGTTAGGGTTCGGGTCCAACCGTCACCATCTTAAAATCTTTATGCCTCTTTTTAAACATCATTTAAACATCATTTAAACATAATTTAAACATCATTTCTGCTATCCAAAGGTCGGGAGAAGCAAACGTATCAAAGTGAGTTGATTGGTGGAGGCTGCAGAGGGAGAGGAAAGAAATGGGATTATCAATCATGCATTACGCTGGCACTTTATGGTGGCACCTTATGGTGACAACTTATGGTGGCACCTTATGGTGACAACTTATGCTGGCACTTTATGGCAACACCTTATGGTGACAACTTATGGTGGCACTTTATGGCAACACCTTATGGTGACAACTTATGGTGGCACTTTATGGCAACACCTTATGGTGACAACTTATGGTGGCACCTTATGGTGACAACTTATGCTGGCACTTTATGGTGGCACCTTATGGTGACAACTTATGGTGGCACTTTATGGCAACACCTTATGGTGACAACTTATGGTGGCACTTTATGGCAACACCTTATGGTGACAACTTATGGTGGCACTTTATGGCAACACCTTATGGTGACAACTTATGGTGGCACTTTATGGCAACACCTTATGGTGACAACTTATGGTGGCACTTTATGGCAACACCTTATGGTGACAACTTATGGTGGCACTTTATGGCAACACCTTATGGTGACAACTTATGGTGGCACTTTATGGCAACACCTTATGGTGACAACTTATGGTGGCACTTTATGGCAACACCTTATGGTGACAACTTATGGTGGCACTTTATGGCAACACCTTATGGTGACAACTTATGGTGGCACTTTATGGCAACACCTTATGGTGACAACTTATGGTGGCACTTTATGGCAACACCTTATGGTGACAACTTATGGTGGCACTTTATGGCAACACCTTATGGTGACAACTTATGGTGGCACCTTATGGCAACACCTTATGGTGACAACTTATGGTGGCACCTTATGGCAACACCTTATGGCGGCACTTTATGGCAACACCTTATGATGGCACTTTATGGCGGCACCTTATGATGGCACTTTATGGCGGCACCTTATGGTGGCACTTTATGGCGGCACCTTATGGCAACACCTTATGGTGACAACTTATGGTGGCACTTTATGGCAACACCTTATGGTGACAACTTATGGTGGCACTATGGCAACACCTTATGGTGGCACTTTATGGTGGCACCTTATGGCAACACCTTATGGTGGCACTTTATGGCAACACCTTATGGCAACACCTTATGGTGGCACCTTATGGCAACACCTTACGGTGGCACCTTATGGTGGCACCTTATGGCAACACCTTATGGCAACACCTTATGGCAACACCTTATGGCAACACCTTATTGCAACACCTTATGGCAACACCTTATTGCAACACCTTATGGCAACACCTTATGGCAACACCTTATGACAACACCTTGTGGCAACACCTTATGGCAACACCTTATGGCGGAACCTTATGGCGGCACCTAATGGCGGCACCTTATGGCAACACCTTATGGCAACACCTTATGGCATCACCTTATGGCAACACCTTATGGCAACACCTTATGGCAACACCTTATGGCATCACCTTATGGCAACACCTTATGGCAACACCTTATGGCAACACCTTATGGCATCACCTTATGGCAACACCTTATGGCAACACCTTATGGCAACACCTTATGACAAGACCTTATGGCAACACCTTATGGCAACACCTTATGGCAACACCTTATGGCAACACCTTATGGCAACACCTTACGGCAACACCTTACGGCAACACCTTATGGCAACACCTTATGACAAGACCTTATGGCAACACCTTATGACAAGACCTTATGGCAACACCTTATGGCAACACCTTATGGCAACACCTTATGGCAGAACCTTATGACAAGACCTTATGGCAACACCTTATGGCAAGACCTTATGGCGGAACTTTATGACAAGACCTTATGGCAACACCTTATGGCGGCCCCTAATGGTGGCACCTTATGGCAAGACCTTATGGCGGAACTTTATGACAACACCTTATGGCAACACCTTATGGCAACACCTTATGGCAACACCTTATGGCAGAACCTTATGACAACACCTTATGGCAACACCTTATGGCAAGACCTTATGGCGGAACCTTATGGCAACACCTTATGGCAGAACCTTATGGCAGAACCTTATGACAAGACCTTATGACAAGACCTTATGGCAACACCTTATGGCAACACCTTATGGCAGAACCTTATGACAAGACCTTATGACAAGACCTTATGGCAACACCTTATGGCAACACCTTATGGCAGAACCTTATGACAAGACCTTATGGCAACACCTTATGGCAACACCTTATGGCAACACCTTATGACAAGACCTTATGACAAGACCTTATGGCAACACCTTATGGCAACACCTTATGGCAGAACCTTATGACAAGACCTTATGGCAACACCTTATGGCAACACCTTATGGCAACACCTTATGGCGGAACTTTATGACAAGACCTTAGGGCAACACCTTATGGCGGCCCCTAATGGTGGCACCTTATGGCAACACCTTATGGCGGAACTTTATGACAAGACCTTATGGCAACACCTTATGGCGGCCCCTAATGGTGGCACCTTATGGCAAGACCTTATGGCGGAACTTTATGACAAGACCTTATGGCAACACCTTATGGCGGCCCCTAATGGTGGCACCTTATGGCAAGACCTTATGGCGGAACTTTATGACAAGACCTTATGGCAACACCTTATGGCGGCCCCTAATGGTGGCACCTTATGGTGTTTTCTGAGGCGCTCCTTGGTGGGTGATTTTAGTGGCTAATGATTTTCTCCCTGTGACCGAAAATAGCAAAAGAATGTACGACTGGTGTCGACACCGTATCGGTTGAGCACCTGTATCGGCGGAGGCATCAATATGGGTTTGGAATGGTGAGTAAATAGGACGTCCTCTACAGCCGTGCAGAAGTTGGCAGTCAGAGATCCAAACATAAGCATGTGACTTATGTGGGAGGTCATATTTCACCTGCCGTTGGTCTCTCACTAAAGCGCACATGGACACACCTGTTGGTGCATCAACGCCACACCTTGTCTCACCTCTCAGGCTCAACTGCATAATAACAAAGTCCGGCGTTCTTTATGATTGTTTAAAATGTGACTTGACAGCTGGTGAAAATTATTATTATTATTATTGTAAATATCTTACATAAAAATACATAAATATCTTACATGAAATATATATAAATATGACGGTTTCAAATGTGACTGGACAGGTGGTGAATATTATTATTATTATTGTAAATAAATATATATAAATATGATTGTTTCAAATGTGACTGGACAGGTGGTGAATATTCTTATTATTACTGTAAATAAAAGTATGTAAACATGCTCGTTTGAAATGAGACTGGACAGGTGTTGAATATCATTATTATTATTATTGTTATTGTTATTGTAAATAAAAGTATGTAAACATGCTTGTTTGAAATGAGACTGGACAGGTGTTGAATATCGTTATTATTATTATTGTTATTGTAAATAAAAGTATGTAAACATGCTTGTTTGAAATGAGACTGGACAGGTGTTGAATATCATTATTATTATTATTGTTATTGTAAATAAAAGTATGTAAACATGCTCGTTTGAAATGAGACTGGACAGGTGTTGAATATCATTATTATTATTGTTATTGTAAATAAAAGTATGTAAACATGCTCGTTTGAAATGAGACTGGACAGGTGTTGAATATCATTATTATATTATTGTTATTGTAAATAAAAGTATGTAAACATGCTCGTTTGAAATGAGACTGGACAGGTGTTGAATATCGTTATTATTATTATTGTTATTGTAAATAAAAGTATGTAAACATGCTTGTTTGAAATGAGACTGGACAGGTGTTGAATATCATTATTATTATTATTGTTATTGTAAATAAAAGTATGTAAACATGCTCGTTTGAAATGAGACTGGACAGGTGTTGAATATCATTATTATTATTATTGTTATTGTAAATAAAAGTATGTAAACATGCTTGTTTGAAATGAGACTGGTGAGACTCAGACTTTGTAAAAGCCGGCGGCTGGTGTTCGTGTTCACATGATGAGTTCCAGTCCTCAGTCCTCGGTCGTGACTCAGGTGTGAGTCACAGAACAGAATGAAGTCCTGGTAGGACTAAACCAGGTGTGTCACATGGTGTTTTTCCTCACCTGTGCAGGTCACTTCCTTCCATTTGGAGGACACTTTCTCTCTGCAACCATTAATCAATGAAAGGATTATAAACCTTTCTTACCTGTCGTTGTGGACTTGGGATCTGCAGAACTCCCCAAAATGGGCGGGGATATTTATAAAATAATCTTGCCTTTCTTCAAACTTCCTTCAAATTTTTCCTATTTTTGAGGTGAGCAGGTGATCCATAAATGGAAGACATTTACCCAAAGTCATTTGCGCAAATCCGCCATTATAGTCAAAGGGCTCCTTCTTTTTCTCCGTCCTCTTGTTGTGGGGCAGACTGTCTCGTACATGCACATGCATCCTCCGCTGTTGGCCTTTATACAAAGTGGCATTCAAAGGTAAATCTGTGCGTAGATCCGCTCCGGAAGTGCCGCTCAGAAAGAGTCTTGAAGATGGTGTGTAAGAGTAAAACATCATCTATGTAAGATGTCCACCTAAGAAGCAGCGTTACATGTCATGTGGACCACAAAGGAAGTGTTGGAATGTAAAAAATATCATAATAAGACCTTTTGAATCAATGAGAAAATACTTGGATTTCTATTGGCTTGCTTGGATTAAAGCTTTAAGGAGAGTAACTAATGCAGATGGATTGAAAATGCAAAAGAGCGCAATAGTATAGAATAATAGTTATTCATGCATTTATTCTAAATTAAATTTCATTTATCATTAAATGATTTTATTAGTATTTGAACAATTTTCCCCAAAACACACAATAAGGCTTTAAAGTGTGTTTCACCCGAATAATCGATTATTCAAAGGAACGGGATTTCTAAAAGGAGGGACTTTAACTCCTGTAATCCAGGGCTGTTCAAGTGTGGCCCTTTTCAAAATACTATTACAAAGAAGAAACATAAAAAGTGGAATAAAAGAGAAAAGGGATGAAATGTAAAGACAAAAAGTTGCAATAATAACACAACACTTTTGCTATTGCTGAAAATATCACCACAACGTACGCTAGCATCCACAGTTCACAAGCTGATCCGGAGATTTAATCATTGGAAGAAGAAATAATATATATTTATGTATGACTCTTTTTTTTACACTTTTATGACACCGTTTATATTTATTTTTCCAAAAATAATCATGAATCATAAACAATGTTGTTATGAATTATTGACTATTTTAAGGCTCTCATTAATTCACATCAAATATTACACTTTCAACATTTATTGTGTGTGTGGGGGGGGGTCTTTTGGCTCATAGGACTCCGGAGGCACTGGACAGGTACTGAGGGTTGCGGTTGCGCAGCCAAAAACTCAGACATGGGAGGAGTTTGGGGAAGCCATGAAAAACGACTTCCGGACAGCTTCGAAGCGATTCTGGACCACCAGGAAGGGGAAGCAGTGCACTGTCAACACCGTGTATGGTGCGGATGGTGTTCTGCTGACCTCCACTGCGGATGTTGTGGATCAGTGGAGAGAATACTTCGAAGACCTCCTCAATCCCACCAACACATCTTCCTATGAGGAAGCAGTGCCTGGGGGATCTGTGGTGGACTCTCCTATTTCTGGGGCTGAGGTCGAAGAGGTAGATTAAAAAGCTCCTCGGTGGCAAGACCCCAGGGTGGATGAGATCCGCCCGGAGTTCTTTAAGGCTCTGGATGCTGTGGGGCTGTCTTGGTTGACAAGACTCTGCAGCATCGCGTGGACATCAGGGGCGGTACCTCTGGATTGGCAGACCGGGGTGGTGGTCCCTCTCTTTAAGAAGGGGGACCGGAGGGTGTGTTCCAACTATCGTGGGATCACACTCCTCAGCCTTCCCGGTAAGTTCTATTCAGACCTACTGGAGAGCAGGCTACGCCGGACAGTCCAACCTCGGATTCAGGAGGAACCGTGTGGTTTTCGCCCTGGTCGTGAAACTGTGGACCAGCTCTATCCTCTCGGCACGGTTCTTGAGGGTGAATGGGAGTTTGCCCAACCAGTCTACATGTGCTTTGTGGACTTGGAGAAGGCATTGGACCGTGTCCCTCGGGATGTCTGGTGGGGAATGCTCAGAGAGTATGGGGTACCGGACTGTCTGATTGTGGCGGTCCGTTCCCTGTACGATCAGTGTCAGAACATAGTCCGTTCCCTGTATGATCAGTGTCAGAGCTTGGTCCGCATTGCCGGCAGTAAGTTGGACATGTTTCCAGTGAGGGTTGGACTCCGCCAAGGCTGTCCTTTGTCACCGATTCTTTTTATAAGTTTTATGGACAGAATTTCTAGGCACAGTTAAGGCGATGAGGGGTTCCGGTTTGGTGGCCGCAGGATTAGGTCTCTGCTTTATGCAGATGATGTGGTCCTGATGGCTTCATCTGGCCAGGATCTTCAGCTCTCACTGGATCGGTTCGCAGCCGAGTGTGAAGCGACCGAGATGAGAATCAGCACCTCCAAGTCCGAGTCCATGGTTCTCTCCCGGAAAAGGGTGGAGTGCCATCTCTGGGTTGGGGAGGAGACTCTGCCCCAAGTGGCGGAGTTCAAGTACTTAGGAGTCTTGTTCAGGAGTGAGGGAAGAGTGGATCGTGAGATCGACAGGCGGATCGGTGCGGCGTCTTCAGTAATGCGGACGTTGTACCGATCCGTTGTGGTGAAGAAGGAGCTAAGCCGGAAGGCAAAACTCTCAATTTACCGGTCGATCTACGTTCCCATCCTCACCTATGGTCATGAGCTTTGGGTCATGACCGAAAGGACAAGATCACGGGTACAAGCTGCCCAAATGAGTTTCCTCCGCCGGGTGGCGGGTCTCTCCCTTAGAGATAGGGTGAGAAGCTCTGCCATCCGGGAGGAATTCAAAGTAAAGCCGCTGCTCCTCCACATCGAGAGGAGCCAGATGAGGTGGTTCGGGCATCTGGTCAGGATGCCACCTGAACGCCTCCCTAGGGAGGTGTTTAGGGCACGTCCAACCGGTAGGAGGCCACGGGGAAGACCCAGGACACGTTGGGAAGACTATGTCTCCCAGCTGGCCTGGGAACGCCTCGGGATCCCCCGGGAAGAGCTGGACCAAGTGGCTGGGGAGAGGGAAGTCTGGGTTTCTCTGCTTAGGCTGCTGCCCCCACGACCCGACCTCAGATAAGCGGAAGAAGATGGATGGATGGATGGATGGATGGATGGTGTGTGTGTGTGGGGGAAGGGAGGGGGTGAGGGGGGCTATTGTATATTTGGTGTTTTTGTTGCCATAAAATGATTTTTTTTCTTTGAAAAAAGGGCATAAAACATTTAGTAAAAAATGAAAAGTTTATGAAAATGCAGTGATCTCAAGTTGATTGACTGATATGTTAGTGTTGAAAGTTAAAAAAAATAATAGTATATGACTTATTTTGGGTGGTTAACATTGAGGGAGGTCTAAACGTTACAATATATTGCTTTTGAAAATGAGAAAGAAAAAATAAATGGCCCCCGCATGTTTTGACTTTCCAGTGTTGGGCTCTGACTGCAAGAACTGTTTGACCTGCGTGAGGATGAGGAGGATGATGATGATGATGCAGTGTTGATGTCATGGGGGACACATCAACATGCCATCAGTTTTTATCCCAGTGAGAGCAGACACTGTACAGTATGTGACTGTCTTATTAGGTTCTTGTTTAGCACTTAGCAATACTGCTACATGATGCTTAGTGTTTGACTAAAGCTGCATCTGTTTAGCACACAGCTACTAAAACTTCTACATCATCCTCCTTATACTCAGGCTAAAAAATAGAAGTTTCTGCATCATCATTTGTCCCAAAGTAGTCTTTGTTGTTTCTCATCAAGTCTGCCATGATTAGTTGTCTTGTTGTTGTTGTTGAAGGAAGAAGTAAATGTTCTGCTAGCCTTTATTCACTAGTTACAATGCATAAACAAACAAAAAAATATGTTTTGTCTCACTTAAAGATTGTGAATGAGAGACAACATTGCAGAAAAAGTGTTTGTATTGTCAAGACGTTGAGGATACCAAGAAGGAAGCGCAGGTGAAACTGTGCTGACGACACACACACACACACACACACACACACACACACACACACACACACACACACACACACACACACACACACACACGGGTAGAGACAGATGATCATAGAATGAAACAGGACCAACCAGCAGCGGTGACAGAAAAGAGGCTGAACAAGCAGGTGGTTTTGGTGGAATGATCTCCAACTTACTCACACTTTCTGGGCGCAACACTCTTTGTCAGCAGTTTTTGGGCGTGACTCTCCTGGAAGTCTTCAAGTTCTCACTTTTCACAACAACAACAATAACAACAACAACAACACTTCAGCTGACACCCACACTTTTTCATCAGCAGCAGCATTCTTGCAGCATCATGTGCAACCTCATTACCTGCCAATAAACATACATACATATATATCTTACATTAACATACATACATATATTACATTAAATATGATGTGAATATCTTACATTTTATATATATATATATATATATATATAAAGAAAACCTTGTTTTTAAGGCAAAATGTTTGAAGGGAATATTTGATGTAAAGTAATGTTTGCATTAATTATGTCTGTAGTTCATAACATTGATTTTGATTCTTTTTTTTGGACAATGAAAGTTAAAAGCAGATCTTGCCAAACTTCTCAGGTATCCAAAAGTGTCAAAATAAGTCATACTTTTTATTTTTTTATTTTTTTTTTTACTTTCAATACTTAAATATGGAGCTTAATCTCCAGATGTGTTTTTTTTATTTTATGTTTGTTTGTTTGTTTCATGCCTTTTTCCTCAAACAGAATATTATTTTTTTATGGCAAAAACACACAAAAAAATAAGCAACATTTTCCCCCTAAAAAGATTTCAAGGTGGAATATTTGATTTGAATGAAATAAAATAGGTCAAAAATTCATACCATATTGGACTTTAATTCATTATTATTTGTTGAGCAATGACAGTTTATAAGAAAAAAATATCCCACCAAAATTCTCAGGGATCTAAAAGTCTTAAAAATACTAGATTTATTTTATATTTTTCACTTTTACCGCTTCAATCTTGAGATCAATCCCAAGTTGATTATTTAAGTACTTTCATTTGATGTTTGTTTGTTTGTTAGTTTTGTGTCCTTTGTTGTCATAGAAACCTTAGTTTTTTGGCAAACAACGTTTTCCCGACAATATTTGATGTGAAGTCATTGGAGCCTAAATCTGTCAATCATTCATAACAACATTGATTTTCATTCCTTAAAATTTTTGGAGCAATAACAGTTAAAAAGGACACAAATCACAGTAAAAAAAAGTGTTAAAAAATAACTCATACATTATTTTTGGTTAATCTGGAGATCAACTTCAGATCTATTCATCAAATTTAGGTTTTCAATAAAGTGATTAGTGTTTGTTTGTTGGTTTGTTTGTTTTATGCTCTTTTATGTCACGGAAAACTTTTTTTTTGGGCAAACACAAAATATGAGAGGGCGACTTGTCCAGGGTGTACACCACCTTCCGCCTGGTTGTAGCTGAGATAGGTACAAGGACCCCCGACCACCCCGAAAGGGACAAGCGGTAGAAATGGATGGATGAAAAATATGCAACATTTGAGCCCAGAAAATGTTTGAAGGTGGAATATTACAGGTGAAGCATGTTGAAGCTCAAGTAGTATTACAGTAAATTAAAGTAGTATTACAGTAAATTAAAGTAGTATTACAGGTGAAGCTCAAGTAGTATTACAGTAAATTAAAGTAGTATTACAGTAAATTAAAGTAGTATTACAGTAAATTAAAGTAGTATTACAGTAAATTAAAGTAGTATTACAGGTGAAGCTCAAGTAGTATTACAGTAAATTAAAGTAGTATTACAGTAAATTAAAGTAGTATTACAGTAAATTAAAGTAGTATTACAGTAAATTAAAGTAGTATTACAGGTGAAGCTCAAGTAGTATTACAGTAAATGAAAGTAGTATTACAGTAAATGAAAGTAGTATTACAGTAAATTAAAGTAGTATTACAGGTGAAGCTCAAGTAGTATTACAGTAAATTAAAGTAGTATTACAGTAAATTAAAGTAGTATTACAGTAAATTAAAGTAGTATTACAGGTGAAGCTCAAGTAGTATTACAGTAAATTAAAGTAGTATTACAGTAAATTAAAGTAGTATTACAGTAAATTAAAGTAGTATTACAGGTGAAGCTCAAGTAGTATTACAGTAAATTAAAGTAGTATTACAGTAAATGAAAGTAGTATTACAGTAAATGAAAGTAGTATTACAGTAAATGAAAGTAGTATTACAGTAAATGAAAGTACTCCAGCACTACATTAAAGGACTTAAAAGACTCCAAGGTCATTAAAGGACTCCAAGAACATCACAGGACTTCACAAAAGGCCCTTTCCGTCCGAGAGGAGGATGTACGCCGGCAGTTCTTGAAGCTGAACCCGCCGGGCCTGATGGTGTCTCCCCCTCCACCTTGAGACACTGTGCGGATCAGCTGGCTCCTGTCTTCACTGACATTTTTAACCCCTGCCTGGAGCTATGCCGCGTGCCGTCCTGTTTCAAGACCTCCACCATCGTCCCTGTCCCCAAGAAAGCTCGGATCACAGGACTTAATGACTACAGGCCGGTGGCGCTGACGTCTGTGGTCATGAAGTCCTTTGAGCGCTTGGTCCTGCCCCACCTCAAGGACATCACCGCCCCCCTCCCTGACCCACTGCAGTTCGGCTACAGAGCCAACAGGTCTGTGGACGATGCAGTGAACCTGGCCCTCCACTTCATCCTGGAGCATCTGGACTCCCCAGGAACCTATGCGAGGATCCTGTTTGTGGACTTCAGCTCTGCCTTCAACACCATCCTCCCTGGACTGCTTCGAGACAAGCTCTACCAGCTCAGCGTACCTGACTCCCTCTGCAGGTGGATTAATGACTTCCTGACGGACTGACTACAGGCTGGCGTCCTGGTGCAGCCTCAACAACCTGGAGCTGAACGCCCAGAAAACAGCGGAGATGATCATGGACTTCAGGAAAGTCAAAGCCCCACCATCCCCCCTCACCCTGATTGACTCTAACACCCCCGTCTCCATTGTGGACTCCATCTGTTTCCTGGGCACCACCATCACCCAGGACCTCAAGTGGGAGCCGAACTTCAGGTCCTTCATCAAGAAGGCCCAGCAGAGGATGTACTTCCTGCAGCAACTGAAAAAACTGAAAGTGCCGACTGAGATGCTGGTGCACTTCTACTCAGCCATCATGGAGTCATCCTCACTTCCTCCACCACCGTGTGGTTCCCTGGCGCCACAGTCCGGGATAAGCATGGACTGGAGCGCATGGTACGTGCTGCTGAGAAGGTGATTGGCAGCAAACTTCCACCCCTCCAGGACCTGTTCTCCTTCAGGACCAGGAGGCGTGTGGGTCGGATCACAGCTGACTCTTCTCACCCTGGACACAAAATATTCTCCCCTCTTCCCTCAGGCAGGAGACTACGATCCATCCAGACCCACACCTGCCGCCATCTAAACAGTTTTTTCCCCTCGGCCATCAGATACGTGAAGAATAACAGGATCTGATAGCTCACTTACAGCGCAGGTTATTGTATTCTGTGTTGTACTGTATGTCTTTTATGTTGCACCATTGCAACATGTACAATTCCTAGTTTGGGAACCCGTTCTCAAACAATGGCAATAAAAACTTTTCTGATTTCTGATTACACGTGAAGCATGTTGACTCTAAAATAGTATTACTTCCGGTTTGATGCGCATGGAGCAGGGTGTGTTTTCCTCGTGCTCCCGATACCACAACTTTCAAAACCCACCTATGTAATAGTTTAACTCTCTCACACGAAAGCGTTTTGCTTTGTTCTTTGCTTATTAGTATTGTTTTGCTTTGCCATGCCTCCTAAAGGCTCTAAGACGGGAGGAAAACCTGAACATGCGACTGCAGCGGCTGCGGCTGCTAGCAACATTAGCAAAGAAGATTTAATAGCCTCGCTATCTGAACTCAAGACGTCCATGCTAACGGAGATTAAAAAATCATTTGACGAAGTAAATGGGAAAGTGGACGGGCTCCAGGAGACTGTGAACACTCATGGCCAACGCCTGAACTCCCTGGAGGACAATGCGGAGACGTTTCATCAGCGCCCAGCTGAAGTGGAGGCCTGCTGGGAGAGCCTGCAAGCTAATAACACCAAGCTAAAGTCCAGGCTAACCGAGATGGAAGGAAGAAGCAGGAGGAGCAACGTTCGTCTTATCGGGCTTCCTGAAGGGATTCAAGGTCCGCATCCCAATGCATTCTTTGCTCAACTTTTCCAGGACGTTTTTAGGCCGGATACTTTCTCGTCACCTCCGGAGTTGGAGCGCGCACACCGCAGCTCAGCCCCCAAGCCGGGACCCGGAGGCAAGCCCCGGCCAGTCCTAGTGTGCTTTCACCGCTATCATAATAAGGAAGTGGTGGTTGGAGAGGCAAGGAAGAGGGGCCATTTGAGCTTCAGGAACAACCCGTCTAGGATCTACCAGGACTATAGCCCCGACGTGGTTAACCAAAGGAAGAAATACGCGGCGGTGAGCTCGGAGCTTTATAAAATGGGACTCAAACCAGCACTGCTGTTCCCGGCGCGGCTCCGTATTACCAAGGCGGACGGCACCCGCACCGCGTTCAGTTCTGTGGCAGAAGCGGAGAAGTTTGCTGAGGACTCTAAAAAGTCATGACTGGTTAGTTTTCATACCTCAATGTGATAATGCCTGAGTTTCAAGAGGTAAATATTGTTAGGCCTTATACACACACTCTTCTCTTTACCTCTGCCATATGTTTACTGTTTTGACAAGGGCAAGTTTTAAAATTGTACTTTATGTTCGTGTTGAGAGTATACAAAGTATTTTATTTTTATTATTGGTGGGTTTATTTTACTTCTGAGTAAGTGGGATGGGAGGATTTCGATGGGTAAACTAGTTATGGAAGCAGAAGAGTTAGTTAGGGTAGGTGTGCTGCATGTTCCAGCAGCTAGCGTCACCTGGGGGTTGGGGGGGGGGGGGGGGGGACCTTGTTTCACTGTCTCTGTTGGATAACAAAATGTTGTGTTGATCTTTTTCTCAGTCTTCCTTTTTACCTTTTGTTACACAACCAATGCATCTGTGCCTTTAATACATTATAAACATATTGTTAATGACTATTTATTTTAACCTTTCAATTTTTAATTCCACTAATGAATAGCTCAGTTAATGTAGTAAGATGGAATGTTAAAGGCTCAAAGCATCCAGTCAAGAGGAAGAAGGCCCTTACACACCTGAGGAATCTAAGTGCAGGAATAGCATTTATTCAAGAAAGTCATCTAAAAAATTCCGACAATGCTGGGTTGAGATGTGGGGGGGGGGGGGGGGCAGCTCTTTCATTCAACCTTTCAAGGTAAAGCCAGAGGTGTTGCAATACTGATAAATAAGAGTGTCTCCTTCACACCATCCGCAATTGTAGCTGACTCTAATGGACGATATGTTTTAGTAACTGCTAAACTTCATAGTCCTAATGTTATTTTGGCCAACATATATGCTCCTGACTGGGATGACCCGCAATTTTTTTCTCGTGTCATTAATCAGCTCCCTTGTTTAAACTCCAATTTGCTGATCATGGGAGGGGATTTGAATTTTTGTTTGGACCCCGGGATGGATCGCTCATCTCTTAGGCCAGGATATGCAACACTTAAATCACTTTCTTACATGCAGTCATTTCTTAACACATACGGCATCTCAGATATCTGCCGTTTCTTGCACCCGAAAGACAAACAATACTCTTTCTTTTCCTGCGCCCATCAAACATATAGTAGAATTGATTATTTTTGTATTGATAATAAATGAATTACAGAGGTTCAGACATGTGAATATTACCCAATAGTGGTATCCGACCATGCTCCTCTTTTAATTCCATTGAATTTTCCTGACGTTAATGTGCCCAGACCATTGTGGAGATTTAATCCTCTTCTGCTATCGGATGAAAACTTTCTGGAATTTATGTCTGACCAAATCTCTCTGTTTTTAGATATTAACATGACGCCAGATGTCTCCATGGCGACTGTCTGGGAGGCCCTTAAAGCATATCTCAGGGGCCAGATAATATCATTTACGGCCAAAAAAATGAAGGATTCAAAGTCAAAACAAGTGGAATTGGGAACACAAATAGCTGATATAGATAAGGAACATTCACAAACTCCTTCTCCAGATTTGTACAAAGAAGGTTTCGAACTAAAAACAGAATATGACATCCTTACTTCCTACACTATTGAAAATCTGCTGTTAAAAAATGGGAGTAACATTTATGAGCACGGTGACAAAGCAGGGGAGGTTCTGGCAAAACAGCTTAAGGGGGCCAAGCAAGTCATCAAGGGGGTGAAATCGCCGGATGGCGAGATTGTCTCTGACCCGTTAGGAATAAATGAGGCATTTCAAAGTTATTATTACAATCTTTATAGCTGGAATAATTCTTGTGACCCTTCCTTTGCATCAAACTTCTTTAGAGATCTGCCTATTCCAACTTTGTCTCCAGATCAGGTCACGACCTTGGACGCACCAATGCAGATGCAGGAGATTGTGGAGGCCATCAAATTATTACAACCCAGAAAATGGCCGGCCGAGTGACTTTTACGCAGCATTCTCTAAACAATGAACACCTGTATATGCAGCGGTACACAAAGGTACTCTCCCAGACACACTAAATCAAGCTTGTAGAACGCTGCTCCCGAAAAAAGACAAAGATCCCCTAGATTGTGCTTCTTATAGGCCAATTTCACTCTTGAACTGTGATTACAACATTTTGTCCAAGATATTAGCTCGCCGCCTGGAAAGCGTTTTGCCATATATTATATCCCCAGACCCTAAAGACAGGCCATCTTTCTTTAATGTCCGTGGGTTGTTTAATATTCTATACAATCCATGTCAAAGTGACTCTGAATGCCTTCTCTCCATGGACGCAGAGTCTCAAACATTCCACAGAATGGAATGTTTGAGACTCTGCGTAGCTTTGGGTTGGGTGATATATTCATTTCATGGCTCAGATTATTGTATGCTTGCCCTTCGGCAATGGTACTGACGAATAAGCATTATTCAAAAACCTTCAGACTGCATGGTGGCACCTGTCAGGGATGTCCACTTAGCCCTCTTCTCTTTGCCATAGCTATTGAGCCGCTAGCCACAGCAATAAGAAATAAGCACTCGATACACGACATTACAAGGTTCGGCACAGAGCATAAGTTGTCATTAGACGCTGATGATCTGTTATTATTTGTGTCCAAAGCTGAGACTACTATTCCCCTTATTCTGGACCTCCTCGCAACATTTGGAGAAATCTCCGGATATAAAGTGAAGCCACAGAAGAGTGAAATACTGCCACTGAATATGAGCACCACAACACTACAAAACACCACAGTACCCTTTAAATTGGCCCTTAGCAGCATTGTCTACCTTGGGATCACTGTAGCAAGGAATGTTTGGGAGCTCTTTAAAAATAAGTTGAATACACTAAAACACAAAGTTCAACAGGACTTAAAGAGCTGGTCATTTCTTCCACTCTCGCTGGTAGTGAGAGTGAATGTAGTCAAAATGGCCGTGATACCCAAGTATTTATATCTCTTTCAGAACCTCCCTCTATTCATTTCCAATGCTTATTTTAAAAAGCTAGACTCAATGATATCCTCTTTTATCTGGAACAACAAGAAACCCCGTTTGGGTAAAGAACACTTGCAGAAGCTAAAGCAGGATGGTGGCCTTGCACTCCCACATTTTGGGAAATATTACTTTGTGTTCTATCCTTTCGCTCGGATTCTAGCGTACCAGCGTGGGTGGAAATGGAGAAACTTTCATGTAGACCCTCGTCCCTGTCTGCTTTCATTGGTGCGGCACTTCCACTTCCTCCAAACACAAAACTCAATAATCCTATGGTTCATAACTCCATTAAAATATACACACAATTTAGGAAACATTTTGGACTCCAAGTTATGAGTCTCTCCAGCCCAATAGCATCAAACACATTCTTTCCTCCATCAAATAAATCCCATTTTACTTTTACTTTTCTACTTGCAAGCGCTCACCTTGGCATCTATCCATCTAATATACCTTCCAATGATCTTTTTTGGTTTGTTTGTCATACAAAGCTTGTGTTTCTATGGCAAAAACACAATATGTGCCATATTTTCTCCACAAATATTTCAAAGTCAAATATTTGATGTGAAGTAAAGTGAGCCTTAAATCTGTCAATCATTCATAACCACATTCATTTTGATTCATTATTATTTTTGAGCCATGACAGTTTTAAAGAAAAGCTGCAAGGCAACTTTGTGTTGTTACACACTTTCACCTCTTTGCTCTTCTAGTCCACTTTTATTTTGGAACAGCTGGGGGCCACAAAGAGGCCCCGGCCCGCACTTTGGAGACACGTGACAGCGGGGCCAACAACTTGTTTTTTTCTGACACCAGGAGACAGACGTCTTCTCACTCTCTTGTCATGACAACATTCCCTGCGTCTTTTCTCTCTCTCTCACACACACACACACACACACACACAAAGGGTAACCTGTCTCTGCCTGCTGGGTGTGTGTGTGTGTGTGTGTGTGTGTGTGTGTGTGTGTGGCTCCTCCCTCCTACATAATAAGGCAGCTCCCCTGCCCGGCCGACCGTCACTTGAGCAGGAAGTGTCTCGGCCTTCATTTGCTGGACGACTTCTGCAGCCATGATTGTAACGTGTGTGTGTCTGCTGCTGGCGGTAAGTGTGTAACGTGTGTGTGTCTGCTGCTGGCGGTAAGTGTGTAACGTGTGTGTGTCTGCTGCTGGCAGTAAGTGTGTAATGTGTGTGTGTCTGTTGCTGGCAGTAAGTGTGTAACGTGTGTGTGTCTGCTGCTGGCAGTAAGTGTGTAACGTGTGTGTGTCTGCTGCTGGCAGTAAGTGTGTAACGTGTGTGTGTCTGTTGCTGGCAGTAAGTGTGTAACGTGTGTGTGTCTGCTGCTGGCAGTAAGTGTGTAACGTGTGTGTGTCTGCTGCTGGCAGTAAGTGTGTAACGTGTGTGTGTCTGTTGCTGGCAGTAAGTGTGTAACGTGTGTGTGTCTGCTGCTGGCAGTAAGTGTGTAATGTGTGTGTGTCTGCTGCTGGCAGTAAGTGTGTAATGTGTGTGTGTCTGCTGCTGGCAGTAAGTGTGTAATGTGTGTGTGTCTGCTGCTGGCAGTAAGTTTGTTACGTGTGTGTGTCTGCTGCTGGCAGTAAGTGTGTAATGTGTGTGTGTCTGCTGCTGGCAGTAAGTGTGTAATGTGTGTGTGTCTGCTGCTGGCAGTAAGTTTGTTACGTGTGTGTGTCTGCTGCTGGCAGTAAGTGTGTAATGTGTGTGTGTCTGCTGCTGGCGGTAAGTGTGTAACGTGTGTGTGTCTGCTGCTGGCGGTAAGTTTGTTACGTGTGTGTGTCTGCTGCTGGCAGTAAGTGTGTAACGTGTGTGTGTCTGCTGCTGGCAGTAAGTGTGTAATGTGTGTGTGTCTGCTGCTGGCGGTAAGTGTGTAACGTGTGTGTGTCTGTTGCTGGCGGTAAGTTTGTTACGTGTGTGTGTCTGTTGCTGGCGGTAAGTTTGTTACGTGTGTGTGTCTGTTGCTGGCGGTAAGTTTGTTACGTGTGTGTCTGCTGGCGGTGAGTACACAACTTTTCTTCCCGCCGCCATCTTCTTTTCAAGGCCGTCCCGGGCGTCCATGTCTCTTTTCAGCCCTAACAAGTGCTGCCAGTGTCGTGTAATGTTGCCCTCATTAGGAGTTGGGAGTTTGGAAGTGTTCAGGTGTGTGGTGTTGGACACACGCACACACACACACACACACACACACACACACCTGGCTGCCATGGCAACACAGGTGCAGCGTGACATCCACCATTGTTCGGTCTTTGTTGCTTGACTGGACTTCTTCCCACACGGTGTGCTGTGTGCTGTTTGGTGTGTGTTGCTGCAGTGCTTGATCAGTATCATGCAGCACACACACCTCAGCCTTCTTACTGATGCAATTTATTTCAGGAAACATTTTATTGTTCAAGTCGCTCAAAAAAGGTTTGCAGTTTGAATACAGATTCCCCAAAAAATTTCAGACAAATTGATGCACTATATATGTATATATATATATATATATATATATATATATATATATATATATATATATATATATATATATATATATATATGTGTCTTGATTGGATTATCCAGAGAATAGTGCTCGATACCGTGGTAGAGCGCAATATGTAGGTGTGGGAAAAAAATCACAAGACTACTTCATCTCTACAGAACTGTTTCTTGAGGGGTTCCCTCAATCATCAGGAGATTTTCTCCTGATGATTGCGGGAACCCCTCATGAAACACTTCTGTAGAGATGAAGTAGTCTTGTGATTTTTTCCCACACCTACATATATATATCTATATATATATATATATATATATATATATATATATATATATATATATATATATATATATATATATATATATATATACATATATATATATATACATATATATATATATACATATATATATATATATACATATATATATATATATGTGTATATGTATATGTGTATATGTATATATGTATATGTATATATATACTAAAGAATAAAATGTTTAGTTGGCCAAATATGGACAATGTACACTATATTGCCAAAAGTATTTGTCCACCTGCCTTGACTCACATATGAAGTTGAAGTGGGATCCCGTGGAATTGTCTAAAATGTTTGGGTATCCTGGAGCATTCAAAGTTCCTTTCACTGGAACTAAGGGGCCAAGCCCATACCATAATTCCTCCTCCACCAAATTTCACACTGGGCATAATGCAACATCCGACATGTAGCATTCTCCTGGCGACCTCCAAAGCCAGACTGGTCCCTCAGATTGCCAGATGAAAAAGTGTGATTCATCAGTCCAGAGAAGGCGTGTCCACTGCTCTAGAGTCCAGTGGTGATATCCTTTACACCACTGCACCTCACGCTGTGCATTGGACTTGTGATGTATGGCTTAGATGCAGCTGCTCGGCCATGGAAACCCATTCCATGAGGCTCTCTGCTTACTGTACGTGGGCTAATTGGAAGGTGACACGAAGTTTGGAGCTGTGTAGCAAGTGACTCTGCAGAAACTGACCCCTCTCTGTCAGTTTACGTGGCCTACCTCTTGGTGGCTGAGTTGCTGTTGTTCCCAAACTCTTCACTTTTCTCATAATAAAGTTGACTTTGGAATATTTAGGAGCGAGGGCGACTTGTCCAGGGTGTACCCTGCCTTCCGCCCGATTGTAGCTGAGATAGGCACTAGCGCCCCCCGCAGCTCCAAAGGGGAATAAGCAGTAGAAAATGGATGGATGGATGGACATTTCATGACTGGATTTGTTGCACAAGTGGCATCCAGTGACACTTCCACGCTGGAAATCACTGAGAGCGGCCCATTCTTTCATAAATGTTTGTAGAAACAGTCTCCATGCCTAAGTGCTTGATTGGATACACCTGTGATTAGTGATTCTCGTCATTTGGATGGCTGGCCACCATACTTTTGTCAATACGGTGTATTTAGTGGATCACATCAAACCACTTATGGGCTTGATTCATCACAGAATAGCCAAGAAAGGAGCTACAATCAACAACAAAAAAGCACAAACATGTTGACTTCCTGTTGGATGAGCGTGATATTTCTCATCCTGCGTCAAAGGTTGAAGAAGTACAAGCCCCGTATCGGCAGTGGCAATACTTATTTTAGTATCGTCAATGCCAATACTTCTGTGATGAGGTTGTGACTTGTCCAGGGTGTACGCCGCCTTCCTCCCGAATGCAGCTGTGATAGCCTCCAGCTCCCCCCGCCACCCCAAAAGGGACATGCGGTAGAAAATGGATGGATGGTATAGCAATACTTATTTTATACAAGCCCGGTATCATCAATACCAAAACTTATTTTAGTATTGTCAATACCAATACTTCCGTGATGAAATGGTGACTTGTCCAGGGTGTACACCGCCTTCCTCCCGATTGTAGCTGAGATAGGCTCCAGTAACCCCTGCGACCCCAAACGGGACAAGCGGTAGTAAATGGATGGATGGAATAGCAATACTTATTTTATACAAGCCCGGTATGGTCAAAACCAATACCAATTTTAGTATGGTCAATACCAATACCAATTTTAGTATGGTCAAAACCAATACCAATTTTAGTATGGTCAATACCAATACCAATTTTAGTATGGTCAATACCAATACCAATTTTAGTATGGTCAATACCAATACTTCTTTTAGTATGGTTAATACCAATACTTATTTTAGTATGGTTAATACCAATACTTATTTTAGTATGGTTAATACCAATACTTATTTTAGTATGGTCAATACCAATACTTCTTTTAGTATGGTTAATACCAATACTTCTTTTAGTATGGTCAATACCAATACTTATTTTAGTATGGTTAATACCAATACTTATTTTAGTATGGTCAATACCAATACTAATTTTAGTATGGTCAATACCAATACTAATTTTAGTATGGTCAAAACCAATACTAATTTTAGTATGGTCAATACCAATACTTCTTTTAGTATGGTTAATACCAATACTTCTTTTAATATGGTCAAAACCAATACTAATTTTAGTATGGTCAACACCAATACTTATTTTAGTATGGTTAATACCAATACTTATTTTAGTATGGTCAATACCAATACTTATTTTAGTATGGTCAATACCAATACTTATTTTAGTATGGTCAATACCAATACTTATTTTAGTATGGTCAATACCAATACTTCTTTTAGTGTGGTTAATACCAATACTTCTTTTAGTATGGTCAATACCAATACTAATTTTAGTATGGTCAATACCAATACTTCTTTTAGTGTGGTTAATACCAATACTTCTTTTAGTATGGTCAAAACCAATACTAATTTTAGTATGGTCAATAGCAATACTTATTTTAGTATGGTCAATAGCAATACTTATTTTAGTATGGTCATTACCAATACTTCTTTTAGTATGGTCAAAACCAATACTAATTTTAGTATGGTCAATAGCAATACTTATTTTAGTATGGTCAATACCAATACATACTGATGTGAATACTGCCACAAGTGGTGCAACTGAGTACTTTCACCTGTTTTACACAAATTAATCGTACGATGTATACCTGGAAAATGTGTTTGAAAAAAGTCAGCAAGCTAACGTTAGCATGCATCAAGCTTTAAAACAAGCAGGTTGCTAACATTGGCATGCTAACAAGTAGCATTTTTTCAAGTAGCATAATCGATGCTGAGGTGCATCCCTCACTAAAAATGCAATGTTAACTTTAGCACTTTGCTTGTAACATCTTGAAAACAAATATTTCTTACATTTGACATTGAAATGCTGAGACGAGTAGACTTTCCAGTTGCACCTGTATGATCCCGCCATCTACACCTGAACATTCATTTGAAAAAAGTTAGCATGCTAATGTTAGCATACATCAAAATAAAGAAAAAAAATAGCTCACTAACGTTAGCATGCTAACAGGTAGCTATCGTCAAACAGCATAATATTTGAGGCTGAGGTATATCCCTAGCTAAAAATGCTAGCATGCAATGCTAACTGTAGCACTCTGCATGTCATGACTTCATATCACGTACTAGTTTCACTTTTCACCACCTTTTGTCTTCTTCTTCTTCTTCTTCTTCTACGCTAACTGCCTGCTGACAGCTAATGGCCAGGTGTGTGTCAGGAGTGTAGTGAAGGTGTGCTAGGAGTGTAGTGAAGGTGTGCTAGGAGTGTAGTGAATGTGTACTAGGAGTGTAGTGAAGGTGTGCTAGAAGTGTAGTGAATATGTACTAGGAGTGTAGTGCAAGGTGTGCTAGGAGTGTAGTGAAGGTGTACTAGGAGTGTAGTGAAGGTGTACTAGGAGTGTAGTGAAGGTGTACTAGGAGTGTAGTGAATGTGTACTAGGAGTGTAGTGAATGTGTACTAGGAGTGTAGTGAATGTGTACTAGGAGTGTAGTGAAGGTGTACTAGGAGTGTAGTGAAGGTGTACTAGGAGTGTAGTGAAGGTGTACTAGGAGTGTAGTGAAGGTGTACTAGGAGTGTAGTGAAGGTGTACTAGGAGTGTAGTGAAGGTGTACTAGGAGTGTAGTGAATGTGTACTAGGAGTGTAGTGAATGTGTACTAGGAGTGTAGTGAAGGTGTACTAGGAGTGTAGTGAAGGTGTACTAGGAGTGTAGTGAATGTGTACTAGGAGTGTAGTGAAGGTGTACTAGGAGTGTAGTGAATGTGTACTAGGAGTGTAGTGAAGGTGTACTAGGAGTGTAGTGAAGGTGTACTAGGAGTGTAGTGAATGTGTACTAGGAGTGTAGTGAATGTGTACTAGGAGTGTAGTGAATGTGTACTAGGAGTGTAGTGAAGGTGTACTAGGAGTGTAGTGAAGGTGTACTAGGAGTGTAGTGAATGTGTACTAGGAGTGTAGTGAATGTGTACTAGGAGTGTAGTGAAGGTGTACTAGGAGTGTAGTGAATGTGTACTAGGAGTGTAGTGAAGGTGTACTAGGAGTGTAGTGAAGGTGTACTAGGAGTGTAGTGAAGGTGTACTAGGAGTGTAGTGAATGTGTACTAGGAGTGTAGTGAAGGTGTACTAGGAGTGTAGTGAATGTGTACTAGGAGTGTAGTGAATGTGTACTAGGACTGTATTTGACACATTCTTGCTGAGGCAACTTGTGCTGACTTGATAATTGTGGCGGTGAGGGGGGGTGGGGGCCACACCCTGGCTGTGTTGGTGTCACGCTCACATGTCTCAGCTGTGAGTGAGCGGGTGTGGCGTCTCATGGCGGCCTCACCTCCTTCTTGTGCGGTGACCAGGTGTGGCGTGTCATGGCGTGCGGTGACCAGGTGTGGCGTGTCACGGCGTGGGGGTGACCAGGTGTGGCGTGTCACGGCGGGGGGGTGACCAGGTGTGGCGTGTCACGGCGTGGGGGTGACCAGGTGTGGCGTGTCACGGCGTGGGGGTGACCAGGTGTGGCGTGTCACGGCGTGGGGGTGACCAGGTGTGGCGTGTCACGGCGTGGGGGTGACCAGGTGTGGCGTGTCACGGCGTGGGGGTGACCAGGTGTGGCGTGTCACGGCGTGGGGGTGACCAGGTGTGGCGTGTCACGGCGTGGGGGTGACCAGGTGTGGCGTGTCATGGCGGCCTCACCTCCTTCTTGTTGCCACTCTTCACGTGTTGTTGACCTGTCTTCCCCTGGAGATGATTATTGGTTATTGATGATGGAGTTATTGTTCATGGGGAGAGTGATTCTCAGGTCTTAGTCTGGTCTTGCAGGTGCGACGGGTTAGTCCACATGTGTCAGACTAGACCAGGATCATGAAACTTCTTCAAAGACTTAAGGCTCCTGGAAGGTTTTCAATCAACAAAATGTTTCAAATAAATCCTAAATTAAATCCTATCTCTTCCACTAACTTCAAAACACACTTTTTCAGGGCAGAAACACAAAATATGCAACATTTTCCCTGAAAGAGCGGAATAAATAATTGGAGAATTGAATCCATCAGTAACTCATAACTTCATTATTCTTTTGGAACAATAATACTTTGGAAAAGTCAACATTGCAACTTTCTCTGCTTACAATGCAGCTCTTTATTCCACTTGTGATGTTGGATAGTATTTTTACACAGGCTGTGACTATTTATTCCACTTGTGATGTTGGATAGTATTTTTACACAGGCTGTGACTATTTATTCCACTTGTGGTGTTGGATAGTATGTCTACACAGGCGGTGATTCTTTGTTCCACTTGTGATGTTAGATAGTATATTTACAGGGACTATGATTATTTATTCCACTTGTGATGTTGGATAGTATTTTTACACAGGCTGTGACTATTTATTCCACTTGTGATGTTGGATAGTATTTTTACACAGGCTGCGACTATTTATTCCACTTGTGATGTTGGATAGTATTTTTACACAGGCTGTGACTATTTGTTCCACTTGTGATGTTAGATAGTATATGTACAGGGACTATGATTATTTATTCCACTTGTGATGTTGGATAGTATTTTTACAAAGGGTGTGACTATTTATTCCACTTGTGGTGTTGGATAGTATGTCTACACAGGCGGTGATTCTTTGTTCCACTTGTGATGTTAGATAGTATATTTACAGGGACTATGATTATTTATTCCACTTGTGATGTTGGATAGTATTTTTACACAGGCTGTGACTATTTATTCCACTTGTGATGTTGGATAGTATTTTTACACAGGCTGCGACTATTTATTCCACTTGTGATGTTGGATAGTATTTTTACACAGGCTGTGACTATTTATTCCACTTGTGATGTTGGATAGTATTTTTACACAGGCTGTGATTCTTTGTTCCACTTGTGATGTTATTTAGTATATGTACAGGGACTATGATTATCTATTCCACTTGTGATGTTGGATAGTATTTTTACACAGGCTGCGACTATTTATTCCACTTGTGATGTTGGAAAGTATTTTTACACAGGCTGTGACTATTTATTCCACTTGTGATGTTGGATAGTATTTTTACACAGGCTGTGATTCTTTGTTCCACTTGTGATGTTAGATAGTATATTTACAGGGACTATGATTATTTATTCCACTTGTGATGTTGGATAGTATTTTTACAAAGGGTGTGACTATTTATTCCACTTGTGGTGTTGGATAGTATGTCTACACAGGCGGTGATTCTTTGTTCCACTTGTGATGTTAGATATTATATTTACAGGGACTATGATTATTTATTCCACTTGTGATGTTGGATAGTATTTTTACAAAGGGTGTGATTCTTTATTCCACTTGTGATGTTGGATAGTATATTTACAGGGACTATGATTATTTCTTCCACTTGTGATGTTGGATTGTATTTTTAGAAAGGGTATGACTATATATTCCACTTGTGGTGTTGGATAGTATGTTTACACAGGCTGTGATTATTGTTCCACTTGTGATGTTAGATAGTATATTTACAGGGACTATGATTATTTATTCCACTTGTGATGTTGGATAGTATTTTTACAAAGGGTGTGACTATTTATTCCACTTGTGGTGTTGGATGGTATTTTTACATAGGCTGTGATTCTTTATTCCACTTGTGATGTTAGATAGTATATTTACAGGGACTATGATTATTTCTTCCACTTGTGATGTTGGATAGTATTTTTACAAAGGGTACGACTAATTAATTCCACTTGTGGTGTTGGATAGTATGTTTACACAGGCTGTGATTCTTTGTTCCACTTGTGATGTTAGATAGTATATTTACAGGGACTATGATTATTTATTCCACTTGTGATGTTGGATAGTATTTTTACAAAGGGTGTGACTATTTATTCCACTTGTGGTGTTGGATAGTATTTTTACACAGGCTGTGATTTTTTTATTCCACTTGTGATGTTGGATAGTATATTTACAGGGACTATGATTATTTATTCCACTTGTGATGTTAGATATCATTTTTACAAAGGGTGTGACCATTTATTCCACTTGTTTTGGATAGTATTTTTACACAGGCTGTGATTATTTATTCCACTTGTGATGTTGGATAGTATTTTTACACAGACTGTGACTATTTATTCCACTTGTTTTGGATATTATTTTTACACAGGCTGTGATTATTTATTCCACTTGTGATGTTGGATAGTATTTTTACAAAGGCTGTGACTATTTATTCCACTTGTGGTGTTGGATAGTATTTTTACACAGGCTGTGACTATTTATTCCACTTGTGATGTTGGACAGTATATTTACAGGGACTATGATTATCTATTCCACTTGTGATGTTGGATGGTATTTGTACACAGGCTGTGACTATTTATTCCACTTGTGGTGTTGGCTAGTATGTTTACACAGGCTGTGATTCTTTGTTCCACTTGTGATGTTAGATAGTATATTTACAGGGACTATGATTATTTATTCCACTTGTGATGTTGGATATATTTTTTACAAAGGGTGTGACCATTTATTCCACTTGTGTTGGATAGTATTTTTACACAGGCTGTGACTATTTATTCCACTTGTGGTGTTGGATAGTATTTTTACACAGGCTGTGATTCTTTATTCCACTTGTGATGTTGGATAGTATATTTACAGGGACTATGATTATTTATTCCACTAGTGATGTTGGATAGTATTTTTACAAAGGCTGTGACTATTCATTCCACTTGTGGTGTTGGCTAGTATGTTTACACAGGCTGTGATTCTTTGTTCCACTTGTGATGTTAGATAGTATATGTACAGGGACTATGATTATTTATTCCACTTGTGATGTTGGATAGTATTTTTACAAAGGGTGTGACTATTTATTCCACTTGTGGTGTTGGATAGTATTTGTACACAGGCTGTGACATTTTATTCCACTTGTGATGTTGGATAGTATATTTACAGGGACTATGATTATTTATTCCACTTGTGATGTTAGATATAATTTTTACAAAGGGTGTGACCATTTATTCCACTTGTTTTGGATAGTATTTTTACACAGGCTGTGATTATTTATTCCACTTGTGATGTTGGATAGTATTTTTACACAGGCTGTGACTATTTATTCCACTTGTGGTGTTGGATAGTATTTTTACACAGGCTGTGACTATTTATTACACTTGTGATGTTGGACAGTATATTTACAGGGACTATGATTATCTATTCCACTTGTGATGTTGGATAGTATTTGTACACAGGCTGTGATTCTTTATTCCACTTGAGATGTTGGATAGTATATTTACAGGGACTATGATTCTTTATTCCACTTGTTGTTTTTGTGACCACAACAATTCATTTACTTCAGCTCATGACGCAACAGATTGAATGATGCGGACACGTTTGTTTCTGCTAACATGACACTGGAAGTATTTGATTCTTGTTTATATTGACAAATGTGACTTTTTATAAGACATGCACCTGGGGATAGGCCCCTCCCACCTCCAAAGACATGCACCTGGGGATAGGCCCCTCCCACCTCCAAAGACATGCACCTGGGGATAGGCCCCTCCCACCTCCAAAGACATGCACCTGGGGATAGGCCCCTCCCACCTCCAAAGACATGCACCTGGGGATAGGCCCCTCCCACCTCCAAAGACATGCACCTGGGGATAGGCCCCTCCCACCTCCAAAGACATGCACCTGGGGATAGGCCCCTCCCACTTCCAAAGACATGCACCTGGGGATAGGCCCCTCCCACCTCCAAAGACATGCACCTGGGGATAGGCCCCTCCCACCTCCAAAGACATGCACCTGGGGATAGGCCCCTCCCACCTCCAAAGACATGCACCTGGGGATAGGCCCCTCCCACCTCCAAAGACATGCACCTGGGGATAGGCCCCTCCCACCTCCAAAGACATGCACCTGGGGATAGGCCCCTCCCACCTCCAAAGACATGCACCTGGGGATAGGCCCCTCCCACCTCCAAAGACATGCACCTGGGGATAGGCCCCTCCCACCTCCAAAGACATGCACCTGGGGATAGGCCCCTCCCACTTCCAAAGACATGCACCTGGGGATAGGCCCCTCCCACCTCCAAAGACATGCACCTGGGGATAGGTTGATTGGCAACACTAAATGGTCCCTAGTGTGTAAATGTTGTCTGTCTATCTGTGTTGGCCCTGTGATGAGGTGGCGACTTTTCCAGGGTGTACCCCGTCCTCCGCCCGATTGTAGCTGAGATAGGCGCCAGCGCCCCCCGCGACCCCAAAACTGAATACGCGGTAGAAAATGGATAGATGGACCTTTTAGAAACTGTTGTATTGTTTCTTTAAGGACACGTACTACCATCTCTCAACTTACTTGCTGTTTATATTTATTATAGTTGTCAGCCTTTTAACCTAAAAACTGTTCTGAGAAGGTTTGATTGTAACTCATATCCAGAAGAAAACATTGTTTGATTGTAACTCATATCCAGACCAAAACATTGTTTGATTGTAACTCATATCCAGAAGAAAACATTGTTTGATTGTAACTCATATCCAGACCAAAACATTGTTTGATTGTAACTCATATCCAGAAGAAAACATTGTTTGATTGTAACTCATATCCAGACCAAAACATTGTTTGATTGTAACTCATATCCAGAAGAAAACATTGTTTGATTGTAACTCATATCCAGAAGAAAACATTGTTTGATTGTAACTCATATCCAGAAGAAAACATTGTTTGATTGTAACTCATATCCAGAAGAAAACATTGTTTGATTGTAACTCATATCCAGACCAAAACATTGTTTGATTGTAACTCATATCCAGAAGAAAACATTGTTTGATTGTAACTCATATCCAGAAGAAAACATTGTTTGATTGTAACTCATATCCAGAAGAAAACATTGTTTGATTGTAACTCATATCCAGACCAAAACATTGTTTGATTGTAACTCATATCCAGAAGAAAACATTGTTTGATTGTAACTCATATCCAGACCAAAACATTGTTTGATTGTAACTCATATCCAGAAGAAAACATTGTTTGATTGTAACTCATATCCAGACCAAAACATTGTTTGATTGTAACTCATATCCAGAAGAAAACATTGTTTGATTGTAACTCATATCCAGACCAAAACATTGTTTGATTGTAACTCGTATCCAGAAGAAAACATTGTTTGATTGTAACTCATATCCAGACCAAAACATTGTTTGATTGTAACTCATATCCAGACCAAAACATTGTTTGATTGTAACTCATATCCAGACCAAAACATTGTTTGATTGTAACTCATATCCAGACCAAAACATTGTTTGATTGTAACTCATATCCAGAAGAAAACATTGTTTGATTGTAACTCATATCCAGACCAAAACATTGTTTGATTGTAACTCATATCCAGAAGAAAACATTGTTTGATTGTAACTCATATCCAGACCAAAACATTGTTTGATTGTAACTCATATCCAGACCAAAACATTGTTTGATTGTAACTCATATCCAGACCAAAACATTGTTTGATTGTAACTCATATCCAGAAGAAAACATTGTTTGATTGTAACTCATATCCAGAAGAAAACATTGTTTGATTGTAACTCATATCCAGACCAAAACATTGTTTGATTGTAACTCATATCCAGACCAAAACATTGTTTGATTGTAACTCATATCCAGAAGAAAACATTGTTTGATTGTAACTCATATCCAGACCAAAACATTGTTTGATTGTAACTCATATCCAGACCAAAACATTGTTTGATTGTAACTCATATCCAGAAGAAAACATTGTTTGATTGTAACTCATATCCAGACCAAAACATTGTTTGATTGTAACTCATATCCAGACCAAAACATTGTTTGATTGTAACTCATATCCAGACCAAAACATTGTTTGATTGTAACTCATATCCAGACCAAAACATTGTTTGATTGTAACTCATATCCAGACCAAAACATTGTTTGATTGTAACTCATATCCAGAAGAAAACATTGTTTGATTGTAACTCATATCCAGACCAAAACATTGTTTGATTGTAACTCATATCCAGACCAAAACATTGTTTGATTGTAACTCATATCCAGACCAAAACATTGTTTGATTGTAACTCATATCCAGAAGAAAACATTGTTTGATTGTAACTCATATCCAGAAGAAAACATTGTTTGATTGTAACTCATATCCAGACCAAAACATTGTTTGATTGTAACTCATATCCAGAAGAAAACATTGTTTGATTGTAACTCATATCCAGAAGAAAACATTGTTTGATTGTAACTCATATCCAGACCAAAACATTGTTTGATTGTAACTCATATCCAGACCAAAACATTGTTTGATTGTAACTCATATCCAGAAGAAAACATTGTTTGATTGTAACTCATATCCAGACCAAAACATTGTTTGATTGTAACTCATATCCAGACCAAAACATTGTTTGATTGTAACTCATATCCAGACCAAAACATTGTTTGATTGTAACTCATATCCAGACCAAAACATTGTTTGATTGTAACTCATATCCAGAAGAAAACATTGTTTGATTGTAACTCATATCCAGAAGAAAACATTGTTTGATTGTAACTCATATCCAGACCAAAACATTGTTTGATTGTAACTCATATCCAGACCAAAACATTGTTTGATTGTAACTCATATCCAGAAGAAAACATTGTTTGATTGTAACTCATATCCAGACCAAAACATTGTTTGATTGTAACTCATATCCAGAAGAAAACATTGTTTGATTGTAACTCATATCCAGACCAAAACATTGTTTGATTGTAACTCATATCCAGAAGAAAACATTGTTTGATTGTAACTCATATCCAGACCAAAACATTGTTTGATTGTAACTCATATCCAGACCAAAACATTGTTTGATTGTAACTCATATCCAGACCAAAACATTGTTTGATTGTAACTCATATCCAGAAGAAAACATTGTTTGATTGTAACTCATATCCAGACCAAAACATTGTTTGATTGTAACTCATATCCAGACCAAAACATTGTTTGATTGTAACTCATATCCAGACCAAAACATTGTTTGATTGTAACTCATATCCAGAAGAAAACATTGTTTGATTGTAACTCATATCCAGAAGAAAACATTGTTTGATTGTAACTCATATCCAGACCAAAACATTGTTTGATTGTAACTCATATCCAGAAGAAAACATTGTTTGATTGTAACTCATATCCAGAAGAAAACATTGTTTGATTGTAACTCATATCCAGACCAAAACATTGTTTGATTGTAACTCATATCCAGACCAAAACATTGTTTGATTGTAACTCATATCCAGAAGAAAATATTGTTTGATTGTAACTCATATCCAGACCAAAACATTGTTTGATTGTAACTCATATCCAGAAGAAAACATTGTTTGATTGTAACTCATATCCAGACCAAAACATTGTTTGATTGTAACTCATATCCAGAAGAAAACATTGTTTGATTGTAACTCATATCCAGACCAAAACATTGTTTGATTGTAACTCATATCCAGACCAAAACATTGTTTGATTGTAACTCATATCCAGAAGAAAACATTGTTTGATTGTAACTCATATCCAGAAGAAAACATTGTTTGATTGTAACTCATATCCAGACCAAAACATTGTTTGATTGTAACTCATATCCAGACCAAAACATTGTTTGATTGTAACTCATATCCAGAAGAAAACATTGTTTGATTGTAACTCATATCCAGAAGAAAACATTGTTTGATTGTAACTCATATCCAGACCAAAACATTGTTTGATTGTAACTCATATCCAGACCAAAACATTGTTTGATTGTAACTCATATCCAGAAGAAAACATTGTTTGATTGTAACTCATATCCAGACCAAAACATTGTTTGATTGTAACTCATATCCAGAAGAAAACATTGTTTGATTGTAACTCATATCCAGACCAAAACATTGTTTGATTGTAACTCATATCCAGAAGAAAACATTGTTTGATTGTAACTCATATCCAGACCAAAACATTGTTTGATTGTAACTCATATCCAGAAGAAAACATTGTTTGATTGTAACTCATATCCAGAAGAAAACATTGTTTGATTGTAACTCATATCCAGAAGAAAACATTGTTTGATTGTAACTCATATCCAGACCAAAACATTGTTTGATTGTAACTCATATCCAGAAGAAAACATTGTTTGATTGTAACTCATATCCAGAAGAAAACATTGTTTGATTGTAACTCATATCCAGAAGAAAACATTGTTTGATTGTAACTCATATCCAGAAGAAAACATTGTTTGATTGTAACTCATATCCAGACCAAAACATTGTTTGATTGTAACTCATATCCAGACCAAAACATTGTTTGATTGTAACTCATATCCAGAAGAAAACATTGTTTGATTGTAACTCATATCCAGAAGAAAACATTGTTTGATTGTAACTCATATCCAGACCAAAACATTGTTTGATTGTAACTCATATCCAGACCAAAACATTGTTTGATTGTAACTCATATCCAGACCAAAACATTGTTTGATTGTAACTCATATCCAGAAGAAAACATTGTTTGATTGTAACTCATATCCAGACCAAAACATTGTTTGATTGTAACTCATATCCAGAAGAAAACATTGTTTGATTGTAACTCATATCCAGACCAAAACATTGTTTGATTGTAACTCATATCCAGACCAAAACATTGTTTGATTGTAACTCATATCCAGACCAAAACATTGTTTGATTGTAACTCATATCCAGAAGAAAACATTGTTTGATTGTAACTCATATCCAGACCAAAACATTGTTTGATTGTAACTCATATCCAGACCAAAACATTGTTTGATTGTAACTCATATCCAGAAGAAAACATTGTTTGATTGTAACTCATATCCAGAAGAAAACATTGTTTGATTGTAACTCATATCCAGACCAAAACATTGTTTGATTGTAACTCATATCCAGACCAAAACATTGTTTGATTGTAACTCATATCCAGAAGAAAACATTGTTTGATTGTAACTCATATCCAGACCAAAACATTGTTTGATTGTAACTCATATCCAGAAGAAAACATTGTTTGATTGTAACTCATATCCAGACCAAAACATTGTTTGATTGTAACTCATATCCAGAAGAAAACATTGTTTGATTGTAACTCATATCCAGACCAAAACATTGTTTGATTGTAACTCATATCCAGACCAAAACATTGTTTGATTGTAACTCATATCCAGACCAAAACATTGTTTGATTGTAACTCATATCCAGACCAAAACATTGTTTGATTGTAACTCATATCCAGACCAAAACATTGTTTGATTGTAACTCATATCCAGAAGAAAACATTGTTTGATTGTAACTCATATCCAGAAGAAAACATTGTTTGATTGTAACTCATATCCAGACCAAAACATTGTTTGATTGTAACTCATATCCAGAAGAAAACATTGTTTGATTGTAACTCATATCCAGAAGAAAACATTGTTTGATTGTAACTCATATCCAGAAGAAAACATTGTTTGATTGTAACTCATATCCAGAAGAAAACATTGTTTGATTGTAACTCATATCCAGACCAAAACATTGTTTGATTGTAACTCATATCCAGACCAAAACATTGTTTGATTGTAACTCATATCCAGAAGAAAACATTGTTTGATTGTAACTCATATCCAGAAGAAAACATTGTTTGATTGTAACTCATATCCAGACCAAAACATTGTTTGATTGTAACTCATATCCAGACCAAAACATTGTTTGATTGTAACTCATATCCAGACCAAAACATTGTTTGATTGTAACTCATATCCAGAAGAAAACATTGTTTGATTGTAACTCATATCCAGACCAAAACATTGTTTGATTGTAACTCATATCCAGACCAAAACATTGTTTGATTGTAACTCATATCCAGACCAAAACATTGTTTGATTGTAACTCATATCCAGACCAAAACATTGTTTGATTGTAACTCATATCCAGACCAAAACATTGTTTGATTGTAACTCATATCCAGACCAAAACATTGTTTGATTGTAACTCATATCCAGAAGAAAACATTGTTTGATTGTAACTCATATCCAGACCAAAACATTGTTTGATTGTAACTCATATCCAGACCAAAACATTGTTTGATTGTAACTCATATCCAGAAGAAAACATTGCAACAATCGATTTTAAATGAAATTTTCTCCCCACACATTCGACTCTTATTAAAGGGGAACATTATCACAATTTCAGAAGGGTTAAAATCAATAAAAATCAGTTTCCGGTGGCTTATTTTATTTTTCAAAATTTTACCCGCCCCGGAATATGTCAAAAAAATGCTTTAAAGTGCCTGATTTTCGCTCTCTGCGAAGCCACTGTCCATTTTCCTGTGACGTCATCCAGTGATTCCAATACAAACAAACATGGCTGATAGCACAGCAAGATATAGCGACATTAGCTCGGTTTCAGACTCGGATTTCAGCGGTTTAAGCGATTCAACAGATTACGCATGTATTGAAACGGATGGTTGGGGTATTGAGGCAATTGCAAAAACGAAATTGAAGAAGAAACTGAAACTATTGAGCGAATAGCTATTGACGCTATTAGGCCATGTCTGCCTTAGCATCGACGGTAAAATGTGCGGACCAACCGATCGAGACTTTCGCTTTGACACTGGAGCAACTTAAATCTGTCGATTGGTAAGTGTTTGTTTGGCATTAAATGTAGGTGAAAGGAAACGCTGGATGCAAATATATCTACAAATGTACATACAGCTAGCCTAAATAGCATGTTAGCATCGATTAGCTGGCAGTCATGCTGCGACCAAATATGTCTGATTAGCACATGATTCAACAACATCAACAACACTCACCGTTGTGATTTAGTTGACTTTATCGTTGCAAATGCATCTGCAGGTTATCCATACATCTCTGTGTCGTGTCTGTCTTAGCATCGCCGGTAAATAGCATGTTAGCATCGATTACATACCGTAGAAGAATGTTTTATTCATTTTTATGAAAAAAAATAATAAACAATTTTTTTTTTTTTCAAATGAAATCAACATAAAAAACACAATATACGCTTACAAATAGTGCACCACCCACAAAAACTTTCCTTTTTCATGACAAGAAAATTCAATAAATAAAAAAGGACCCCCCCCTTGGCCGCGGGACAAATTATTAAGCGTTGACCGGTCCGCGGATACAAAAAGGTTGGGGACCACTGTTCTACGTAAATCAACTGTAATCCCTCCCTGATGGTGTTGTTACACCTCCGACAACACACCCACCACGCATGATGTCTCCAAGGGACGCAAAACGGCAAAAAAAAAGAAAAATAACAGAGCTGATTTGACTCGATGTGTATAATATGTTTGACAAAATGGCCGATTGACTACGAAGGTGACGTCACGTTGAGACGTCATCGCTCCGAGAGAAAATAAGAGAAAGGCGTTTAATTCGCCAAAATTCACCCATTTAGAGTTCGGAAATCGGTTAAAAAAATATATGGTCTTTTTTCTGCACCATCAAGGTATATATTGACGCTTACATAGTTCTGCTGATAATGTTCCCCTTTAATGTATATATTGACGCTTACATAGTTCTGCTGATAATGTTCCCCTTTAATGTATATATTGAGGCTTACATAGTTCTGCTGATAATGTTCCTCTTTAATGTATATATTGAGGCTTACATAGGTCTGCTGATAATGTTCCCCTTTAATGTATATATTGACGCTTACATAGTTCTGCTGATAATGTTCCCCTTTAATGTATATATTGAGGCTTACATAGGTCTGCTGATAATGTTCCCCTTTAATGTATATATTGACGCTTACATAGTTCTGCTGATAATGTTCCCCTTTAATGTATATATTGAGGCTTACATAGGTCTGCTGATAATGTTCCCCTTTAATGCACGCTTACATAGTTCTGCTGATAATGTTCCCCTTTAATGTATATATTGAGGCTTACATAGGTCTGCTGATAATGTTCCCCTTTAATGTATATATTGACGCTTACATAGGTCTGGTGATAATGTTCCCCTTTAATGTATATATTGAGGCTTACATAGGTCTGCTGATAATGTTCCCCTTTAATGTATATATTGAGGCTTACATAGTTCTGCTGATAATGTTCCCCTTTAATGCACGCTTACATAGTTCTGCTGATAATGTTCCCCTTTAATGTATATATTGAGGCTTACATAGGTCTGCTGATAATGTTCCCCTTTAATGTATATATTGAGGCTTACATAGGTCTGGTGATAATGTTCCCCTTTAATGTATATATTGAGGCTTACATAGGTCTGGTGATAATGTTCCCCTTTAATGTATATATTGACGCTTACATAGGTCTGCTGATAATGTTCCCCTTTAATGTATATATTGAGGCTTACATAGGTCTGGTGATAATGTTCCCCTTTAATGTATATATTGAGGCTTACATAGGTCTGGTGATAATGTTCCCCTTTAATGTATATATTGACGCTTACATAGGTCTGCTGATAATGTTCCCCTTTAATGTATATATTGAGGCTTACATAGTTCTGCTGATAATGTTCCCCTTTAATGTATATATTGAGGCTTACATAGGTCTGCTGATAATGTTCCCCTTTAATGTATATATTGACGCTTACATAGTTCTGCTGATAATGTTCCCCTTTAATGTATATATTGAGGCTTACATAGTTCTGCTGATAATGTTCCCCTTTAATGTATATATTGACGCTTACATAGTTCTGCTGATAATGTTCCCCTTTAATGTATATATTGAGGCTTACATAGTTCTGCTGATAATGTTCCCCTTTAATGTATATATTGAGGCTTACATAGGTCTGGTGATAATGTTCCCCTTTAATGTATATATTGAGGCTTACATAGTTCTGCTGATAATGTTCTCCTTTAATGTATATATTGAGGCTTACATAGGTCTGCTGATAATGTTCCCCTTTAATGTATATATTGACGCTTACATAGTTATGTTGATAATGTTCCCCTTTAATGTATATATTGACGCTTACATAGGTCTGGTGATAATGTTCCCCTTTAATGTATATATTGACGCTTACATAGTTCTGCTGATAATGTTCCCCTTTAATGTATATATTGAGGCTTACATAGTTCTGCTGATAATGTTCCCCTTTAATGTATATATTGACGCTTACATAGTTCTGCTGATAATGTTCCCCTTTAATGTATATATTGAGGCTTACATAGTTCTGCTGATAATGTTCCCCTTTAATGTATATATTGACGCTTACATAGTTCTGCTGATAATGTTCCCCTTTAATGCACGCTTACATAGTTCTGCTGCTAATGTTCCCCTTTAATGCACGCTTACATAGTTCTGCTGATAATGTTCCTCTTCAAGGTATATATTGAGGCTTACATAGTTCTGCTGATAATGTTCCCCTTTAATGTATATATTGACTATATTGAGGCTTACATAGTTCTGCTGATAATGTTCCCCTTTAATGTATATATTGAGGCTTACATAGTTCTGCTGATAATGTTCCCCTTTAATGTATATATTGAGGCTTACATAGGTCTGGTGATAATGTTCCCCTTTAATGTATATATTGAGGCTTACATAGGTCTGGTGATAATGTTCCCCTTTAATGTATATATTGAGGCTTACATAGTTCTGCTGATAATGTTCCCCTTTAATGTATATATTGACGCTTACATAGTTCTGCTGATAATGTTCCCCTTTAATGCACGCTTACATAGTTCTGCTGATAATGTTCCTCTTTAATGTATATATTGACGCTTACATAGTTCTGCTGATAATGTTCCCCTTTAATGTATATATTGAGGCTTACATAGTTCTGCTGATAATGTTCCTCTTTAATGTATATATTGAGGCTTACATAGTTCTGCTGATAATGTTCCCCTTTAATGTATATATTGAGGCTTACATAGGTCTGGTGATAATGTTCCCCTTTAATGTATATATTGAGGCTTACATAGTTCTGCTGATAATGTTCCCCTTTAATGTATATATTGACGCTTACATAGTTCTGCTGATAATGTTCCCCTTTAATGCACGCTTACATAGTTCTGCTGATAATGTTCCTCTTTAATGTATATATTGACGCTTACATAGTTCTGCTGATAATGTTCCCCTTTAATGTATATATTGAGGCTTACATAGTTCTGCTGATAATGTTCCTCTTTAATGTATATATTGAGGCTTACATAGTTCTGCTGATAATGTTCCCCTTTAATGCACGTTTACATAGTTCTGCTGATAATGTTCCTCTTTAATGTATATATTGACGCTTACATAGTTCTGCTGATAATGTTCCCCTTTAATGTATATATTGAGGCTTACATAGGTCTGGTGATAATGTTCCCCTTTAATGTATATATTGAGGCTTACATAGTTCTGCTGATAATGTTCCCCTTTAATGTATATATTGAGGCTTACATAGTTCTGCTGATAATGTTCCTCTTTAATGTATATATTGAGGCTTACATAGTTCTGCTGATAATGTTCCCCTTTAATGCACGTTTACATAGTTCTGCTGATAATGTTCCTCTTTAATGTATATATTGACGCTTACATAGTTCTGCTGATAATGTTCCCCTTTAATGTATATATTGAGGCTTACATAGTTCTGCTGATAATGTTCCCCTTTAATGTATATATTGAAGCTTACATAGTTCTGCTGATAATGTTGCCCTTTAATGCACGCTTACATAGTTCTGCTGATAATGTTCCTCTTTAATGTATATATTGACGCTTACATAGGTCTGCTGATAATGTTCCCCTTTAATGTATATATTGAGGCTTACATAGTTCTGCTGATAATGTTCCTCTTTAATGTATATATTGAGGCTTACATAGTTCTGCTGATAATGTTCCCCTTTAATGCACGTTTACATAGTTCTGCTGATAATGTTCCTCTTTAATGTATATATTGACGCTTACATAGTTCTGCTGATAATGTTCCCCTTTAATGTATATATTGAGGCTTACATAGTTCTGCTGATAATGTTCCTCTTTAATGTATATATTGAGGCTTGCATAGTTCTGCTGATAATGTTCCCCTTTAATGCACGTTTACATAGTTCTGCTGATAATGTTCCTCTTTAATGTATATATTGACGCTTACATAGTTCTGCTGATAATATTCCCCTTTAATGTATATATTGAGGCTTACATACTTCTGCTGATAATGTTCCCCTTTAATGCACGTTTACATAGTTCTGCTGAAAATGTTCCTCTTTAATGTATATATTGACGCTTACATAGTTCTGCTGATAATGTTCCCCTTTAATGTATATATTGACGCTTACATAGTTCTGCTGATAATGTTCCCCTTTAATGTATATATTGACGCTTACATAGGTCTGCTGATAATGTTCCCCTTTAATGTATATATTGACGCTTACATAGTTCTGCTGATAATGTTCCTCTTTAATGTATATATTGACGCTTACATAGTTCTGCTGATAATGTTCCCCTTTAATGTATATATTGAGGCTTACATAGGTCTGCTGATAATGTTCCCCTTTAAATCCCCAGTTGGAAGATTGACCTCCTTACTTATTGCGTACGTCTAGCTTGTGTGGTATTGTGTGCTTAGCTGTTGTGTGGCTGCTGGTTCCTATAACCGGCCTGGGCCATTATTTTGCCTCGGGGGCTAAATTTAGAGGGGGAAAAAGTGCTCCATCTATTTTTAGGAGCACTGATGCGAAACCTAACAAAAATATTTGAAAGCTCAAAAGGTTATGACAGACCGCCTTAAAAAAATGGAATTTAACATTTTTGTTTACTGAATGAGACACCCAGAAAGTAGATGAAAATAAAGAATGTTACAATATTAACTATGAAGGATAAAACTTTGAATATTAGCAACATATGAAGGTCACACCTCCTCTCCAGCCACATTTTTACAATCAAGCCAAACGCAACAAACATGCAACCAACAGCGAAATTTGAAGGTGAAGGCTAACAAATAACACCACCTATCTGATCACTAAGCTATGGCATTCTGTTGTAAATATTTCCTCCCACGTCTGGCCCTGACACCCACATTTCACACTCTGGTAACACTGCTAGTATCGCACATGATATCACACACAAGTGAACACGCTGCATGACTGCTTGTATCGCACATGATGTCACACACAAGTTAACACGCTGCAGAACTGCTTGTATCGCACATGATATCACACACAAGTGAACACGCTGCATGACTGCTTGTATCGCACATGATGTCACACACAAGTGAACACGCTGCAGAACTGCTTGTATCGCACATGATATCACACACAAGTAAACACGTTGCATGACTGCTTGTATCGCACATGATATCACACACAAGTAAACACACTGTAAGACTGCTTGTATCACACATGATATCACACACAAGTGAACACCCTGCAGAAATGCTTGTATCGCACATGATATCACACACAAGTAAACACGTTGCATGACTGCTTGTATCGCACATGATATCACACACAAGTAAACACACTGTAAGACTGCTTGTATCACACATGATATCACACACAAGTGAACACCCTGCAGAAATGCTTGTATCACACATGATATCACACACAAGTAAACACGCTGCATGACTGCTTGTATCGCACATGATATCACACACAAGTAAACATTCTGCAGGACTGCTTGTGTCACACATGATATCACGCACAAAAGTAGTCACACTGCATAACTGCTTGTATCGCACATGATGTCACACAAAAGTAAACATGTAGCTTGTATCAGAGATTCTAGATTCCAGTCGTTATTATCCCAACTTGTTATTTTACTGCTGATATCTCGTATTGAAAGTTAAACATGAAGTATTTTGCAGCTCCAAAGCGTGGAGGCTGGCAGGGAAGGCGCTCTGTCGAGACAAAAAAGGCACTGGGTGCCGCCGCCAAAACCACTGAAGGAAAATAAGGACTACACTCGGGACACATCGGTGGCCAAGGTGAGTGAGGAACATTTTGTTCCAGTTTATGTTACTTATGGTCACGGTGCTGGGTTGTTTGCTGTGGCTCCCCCCTGTGGTCAAATAGTTCCAGAGTCTGTTACTTATGGCCACGGTGCTGGGTTGTTTGCTGTGACTCCCCCCTGTGGTCAAATAGTTCCAGAGTCTGTTACTTATGGCCACGGTGCTGGGTTGTTTGCTGTGGCTCCCCCCTGTGGTCAAATAGTTCCAGAGTCTGTTACTTATGGCCACGGTGCTGGGTTGTTTGCTGTGGCTCCCCCCTGTGGTCAAATAGTTCCAGAGTCTGTTACTTATGGCCACGGTGCTGGGTTGTTTGCTGTGGCTCCCCCCTGTGGTCAAATAGTTCCAGAGTCTGTTACTTATGGCCACGGTGCTGGGTTGTTTGCTGTGGCTCCCCCTAGTGGTCAAACACAAGAAAATAGTCATGTCCAAATCTCATCCTGATGCTGGACTAAAATGTGTTTCAGATCCATTCCGACTTCGATGACGGCAAAGGCAACCTGCAATACTCCCTAGAAGGGATCGGTGCCAACCAGTCTCCCTTCAACGTGTTTGTGGTGGACCGTAGGACCGGATTAATCCGGGTGACCCAAGTGCTGGACAGGGAGAAAATCAGCAGCTACAATGTGAGTTGAGGAGTGAATTTCCTGACATCGTGCAGACTGAAGACAAGGTTTGTTGGTTGTGGTTTCAGCTGTCAGGCGTCGCCACGTACAATAACGGCATTTTGGCGGAAAAAAATATTGACATACGCTTCAAGGTCATGGACGAGAACGACAACCCCCCGGTGTTCGCCGCCAGCTTGCCCGGGGCGGTGAACGAACTCAGCCCTATAGGTGAGGACCAGACCCCTTTTGGTCCACAGCATGGCTCTTGACGCACGTGTCTTTCAGGGACCTCCGTCATGCAAATCACAGCGACCGATGCTGATGAACCAGGGAATCCCAACTCTCAGATCTTCTATAGCATTGTGAATCAGATCCCAGCAGGGTCCGGGAACATGTTCGGCATAGGGACTGATGGAACCATCTTCGTCAATCAGGAGGGCTTGGACAGAGAGGTACTGCATACCATTTGTTCAAAAGCGCTAAGAAGACCAAACGTTCTCCTTCTGTAGTCACTGACAAATGACATTGTTGTACATTTCAGGATGTAGATTCGTACACGCTGACAGTGAGAGGTCAGGACCTAAACGGCGCAGCGGGCGGGAACAGTGCCACAAGTACTGTCGTCGTTAAAATCAACGACGTGAACGACAACGTTCCCACTCTGGAAAAGGAGGTGGTATGTACAAACTCCACCCTGACACTGACTGAAACTTGTCAAAGCCTGTTCTAAAATCGTTTCTGCTCAGTATGAGGGCAACATTGAGGAGAACACCTACGATGTGGAGGTGATGCGATTCCAAGCAGAAGACTTGGACTTGGAGGGCACGGAAAACTGGGAATCTGAGTTTGTCATCACCAAGGGCAACGAGGCTGGCTACTTCAGCATCATATCAGAACCAAAGACCAACACGGGCATCCTCATGCTTGATAAGGTACGAGCAAATAAGGAACTGAATCATTCATGGTATTACTGCCTGGCTCCTCTTAACTGACTGTGACTACCAAGCACTTGTAAGAACTGAACAGTTTAAGCGAGGCTTCCGCAGCAAGTCAAATGTGAAGCATGGGGTGCCCCCTGCTGTTGGCTAGCTAGAAGTGATCACAAGCACCATTTTCTAAAATGTAAGTGATGCCTCCTCCACTCACTACGGGTGTTGTCACCGTAAGTCAGAAGTCGACACGGAGACCTATGATTTTCAAGGTTTCTCCATACTGAGGCCATGATAACCATTAAGTGTCAAGTACTTAGGACCACTGTGCTTCAACGTTGTTTTGCACAGAATTCCAATTGCAGCTCCCAGCAGGCACAGAACTTCTTTGATGAGGGCAAATCTAGCGATGGAACAACATGCTTATTGACAACGTTTAATCAATGACGTTGTTTTGACATTGAATTTTGCTCATTTCCCAACCAATATTCTACAACGTAAATACGACGTTGAAACAACATGCTTATTGACAACGTTTAATCAATGACGTTGTTTTGACATTGAATTTTGCTCATTTCCCAACCAATATTCTACAACGTAAATACGACGTTGAAACAACATGCTTTTTGACAACGTTTAATCAATGACGTTGTTTTGACATTGAATTTTGCTCATTTCCCAACCAATATTCTACAACGTAAATACGACGTTGAAACAACATGCTTTTTGACAACGTTTAATCAATCACGTTGTTTTGACATTACATTTTGCTCATTTCCCAACCAAAAACGTGGATCCAACATTAAACTCCAGCGTTTTCTCAATGTAGAAAATAGGACTCTATTGCAACGTTGTTTCAAAGGACATGTACGTATAATCAACGCTGTATCAATGTCTTGTGCCTGCTGGGTATCGGCCTGTAGCCTGTCACCATATCAAAATCAATGATACTGTGCTTATACGTATGCTGCTAAAAAACAATAGTCGGCTATTTTGCATTCTGATAAGAAAAGTCGAGGCGTGGAACCTTCAAGTGTATGAAACAAATAATATCGTTGTTAATATTCTTTCAATATGGTGATAGCATGACATCATCCTGTCATTTGTAATGAAACATGCTAATATAAAGGCTGGAAAAATGTTTCAAAACTAACATTTGTGCTTTTAATCACTAATGGTATCAACATTTCAGCCGTCTTCAATTATGTTAGGCATTTTTGCAAAATGTTTCCGTTCTTGCAGTTTTATTTTTGTCTTTATTTAAAATAAAATGTTCAATGACTTTTGACACGGCTCGTCGAGGAAACGGTGTCGTACAGCACTGCGTACTGAGGATACGGAAAATGCAGGCATAGATGTAGTTTTTGCATGTTGCTAGAGACTTGGTGTTGAAGTCCTGGTAGTTTTCATCACCCTACACGCTGTTAAACAAAAACTTTGGAATATTCCCACGTCTTCGTTAAAGACACGATTTTGCTCTGATTGAAACGTAGGTTGAACCTCAACAGTGTGGTACTGTCCATGTAATTGTACAGGTCAACATTGGAGGTCAACACTGGTCAACACAGGTCAACACTGTCCATGTAATTGTACAGGTCAACATTGGAGGTCAACACTGGTCAACACAGGTCAACACTGTCCATGTAATTGTACAGGTCAACATTGGAGGTCAACACTGGTCAACACAGGTCAACACTGTCCATGTAATTGTACAGGTCAACATTGGAGGTCAACACAGGTCAACACTGTCCATGTAATTGTACAGGTCAACATTGGAGGTCAACACTGGTCAACACTGTCCATGTAATTGTACAGGTCAACATTGGAGGTCAACACTGGTCAACACTGTCCATGTAATTGTACAGGTCAACATTGGAGGTCAACACAGGTCAACACTGTCCATGTAATTGTACAGGTCAACATTGGAGCCACAATCATCTTCACAGTTGAAGCCTGCCAATGTTGAAAATGTCTCAAAATGGTGTAGAGACCTAGTAAATCCACACAAATCCAATTCACCAAATTTTGTCTGTACTTTTCTACAGGCAGTGGACTATGAAAATGTGAAGAACCTGGATCTAGGGGTCGCTGTAAGGAACAAGGCTGGACCCTACAGTGAAAGTACCATTAGTTTCGGTGGAGGAGCGGGTGGAGGAGGAGCGGGTGGAGGAGGAGCGGGCGGAGGAGGTGGCGGTGGAGGTGGCGGTGGAGGTGGCGGAGGAGGTGGCGGTGGAGGTGGCGGTGGAGGTGGCGGAGGAGGCGGCGGTGGATCAACTTCATCATCATCCTGGTCATCAACATCATGGCAAAGCTCGACATATAAGACCTATCCCGTCAAAATCAACGTAAAGAATCAGCGTGAAGGACCACATTTTGAGCCCAAAGTCAAAGTGATCACCATGTCAGAGGGAGGCTCCACCAACATTCAGGACATTATTGCCCGTTACCAAGCAACAGACCAAGACACTGGGAAAGCAGCTGAGAAAGTCAGGTGAGTGGCTAGACCTAGACCAGGGGTCACCAACCTTTTTGAAACCTAGACCTACTTCTTGGGTACCGATTAATGCCAAGGGCTACCAGTTTGATACACACTTCAATAAATTGCCAGAAATAGCCAATTTGCTCAATTTACCTTTAATAAATACATCTATCTATATAAATATTTAAAAAATGGGTATTTCTGTCTGTCATTCCGTCGTACATTTTTTTTCCTTTTACGGAAGGTTTTTTGTAGAGAATAAATGATGAAAAAAAAAGATTTGAACGATTTAAAAGAGGAGAAAACACGAAAAAAAAGAAAATTCTATGTTGAAACTTAGTTCATCTTCAATATCAACTCTTTAAAATTCAAAATCCAACTGAAAAAAATGAAGAGAAAAACTGGCTAATTCAAATCTTTTTGAAATTTTTTTAAAGAGAATTTATGGATCCATCCATTTCTACCGCTTATTCCCTTTTGGGGCTGCGGGGGGCGCTGGCGCCTATCTCAGCTACAATCGGGCGGAAGGCGGGGTACACCCTGGACAAGTCGCCACCTCATCACAGGGCCAACACAGATAGACAGACAACATTCACACACTAGGGACCATTTAGTGTTGCCAATCAACCTATCCCCAGGTGCATGTCTTTGGAGGTGGGAGGGGCCTATCCCCAGGTGCATGTCTTTGGAGGTGGGAGGGGCCTATCCCCAGGTGCATGTCTTTGGAGGTGGGAGGGGCCTATCCCCAGGTGCATGTCTTTGGAGGTGGGAGGGGCCTATCCCCAGGTGCATGTCTTTGGAGGTGGGAGGAAGCCGGAGTACCCGGAGGGAACCCACGCATTCACGGGGAGAACATGCAAACTCCACACAAAAAGATCCAGAGTCCGGGATTGAACCCAGGACTGCAGGACCTTCGTATTGTGAGGCAGACGCACTAACCCCTCTGCCACCGTGGATCATCATTAGTCATTTTTCCTGATTAAGATTAATTTTAGAATTTTGATGACTTGTTTTAAATAGGTTAAAATCCAATCTGCACTTTGCTATAATATATAACAAATTGGACCAAGCTATATTTCTAACAAAGACAAATCAATATTTCTTCTAGATTTTCCAGAACAAAAATTTTAAAAGAAATTCAAAAGACTTTGAAATAGGATTTTAATTTGATTCTAGAGATTTTATAGATTTGCCAGAATATTTTTGGGGAATTTCAATCATAATAAGAATTATTTCCCAAATATTCTTCATTGAAATAACAGAAGCTAAAATGAAGAATTAAATTAAATTGTATTTATTATTCTTTACAATAAAAAGAAAAAAATACTTGAACATTGATTTAAATTGTCAGGAAAGAAGAGGAAGGAATTTAAAAGGAAAAAAAAGGTATATGTGTTTAAAATTCCTACAATAAATTTTAAGGTTGTATTTTTCCACTAGAATTGTCTTTCTGAAAGTTATAAGAAGCAAAGTAAAAAAAATAAACAAATTTATTTAAACAAGTGAAGATAGATCTTTAAAATATTTTCCTGGATTTTCAAATTCTATTTCAGTCTCTCTTAGAATTAAAAATGTCGATCAAAGCGAGACCAGCTTGCTAGTAAATAGATAGATAGATAGATAGATAGATAGTACTTTATTGATTCCTTCAGGAAAATTAAAATTCCAGCAGCAGTGTACAGAGTTGAGATCAATTTAAAGAAAAAAGTAAAAAGTAAATAATGGGGGTTTAAAAGGAAACAAAATAGAGAAATATTACAAAAAGAATAAATTATTACATAAATGAATAACATGTTAAAAATAGAGGCAGCTCACTGGTAAGTGCTGCCATTTGAGCTATTTTTAGAACAGGCCAGCGGGCGACACATCTGGTCCTTACAGGCGACTTGGCGTTGGTGACCCCTGACCTAGACTGTGTGTCCAGACACTAACGCACCATCCGACTGATTGTTTGCATTCTGGAATAGATATGTTAAAGGCTCTGACCCTGACAACTGGCTCACCATTGACCCGGACACGGCTGAGATCAAAATGAACAAGATGCCTGACAGAGAGTCTGTGTACCTGGTTAATGGGACATACTACGCCCAAGTACTCTGCATTTCAGAAGGTACACCACTCTATGAACACAGTCTTCTTTAGACCCTCATGTCATGGAAGAACAGGTTGTGTGTTTTCAGAAGGAATGGAAGAAAATCTGAATATTCTTGGTGTGTTTCCATAAACAGACATGCCTTCGAGCACCGCCACTGGCACTGTGGCCATCCAGGTAGAAGATTTTAACGACCACTGTCCCACCCTGACCAGTACCATCGAGACTCTGTGCCTTCCAAACGATGCTGTTTTTGTCACCGCTGTTGACGAAGATGACTTCCCAAACGGAGCTCCTTTCACTTTTGAAATCATCCCAGAGGGCACAGAAGGAAAATGGCTGGTGGAGCATCTAAATGGTGAGGAGACTGACGAGAACACACGGTCTAGTTTGGATCATTTAGTGGAAATGTAGACCCGACCAATGAATGTCATTGTGTGTGTTGCTGTGTGCAGATACTACTGCCATCCTCAGGACCCAGGAGTCCCTGTGGCCTGGTTTACAGGAGGTGGAATTGCTGGTAAAGGACGAGCAAGGGGTAGCATGCCCGGAACCGCAGAAGGTGACTGTCCAAGCGTGTACCTGCGAGGACGGAGTGATTTGTGGAAGACGAGGCGCCCAGGGTCAGCCAGACAAAAAAACAGAGTTAGGACCTGCAGGAATCGGACTTCTTTTGCTTGGCCTGCTTCTTCTACTACGTGAGTGTGTCCAACTACTGTCAAGATCATTGGGGTTTACGGTCTAACGGATGCTGAGGGTCGAATCGGATTGGTTCGTATTAAAACAAACATTTACTCTCCATAGTTATCCCTCTACTCCTGCTCTTCTGCCAATGTGGTGCCGCTCCAGACTTTGCCAAGATAAATATTGACACCAAATCTCACCTCATTAATTACAGCACCGAGGGCCAAGGAGAGAACACGGTTTGTAGTTGAACCCTCTTTGTTAGACTGTGCTACTTAGTTTTTTACTTATGCAAAATAAATGTCATGTTTGGTATGAACTTTTTTGCAGGAAGTGCCACTAATGAACATGCCGACACAAGTGGACGCAGGGGACATCTCCATGGCAAATGAACCAGGCCAGTACAACATGTTTGTAGGGAACAACATGATAGAGTCCGCAGTGGGAATGAGAAACATACGAGACAGTGGGTTTGAAATTAGAACGGCGGGAGAAAGCTATGATGACATAGCCCTACCACATCACATCCTCAGAGAGTACTATGCACAGGTGGGAACATACCTCTACCTTGTTAGGTGTCCTAACGATTTGGATTTACAAACACAGATTCAAACATTTTGGGGGAACATTTTAGAACCAAATCAAAAGATGTTCTTGTCTTCTTTCAACAGAAGATGAACAGTGGAGGAGATCTTGCTGTGAAAGATGCTCTCTTGGCGTATGACTTTGAAGGTCAAGGCTCCGCCGCTGGCTCAGTGGGCTGCTGCAGTCTCCTTGAATCTGACAACGACTTGCAGTTCCTCGATGATCTTGGGCCAAAGTTCAAGACCCTGGCAGAGGTGTGCGGTGGCAAGAAAATCCAACAAGACGTTGTCGTCCCAGTTGTGCCCGAACCCCGACCAGAACCTCCTAAGCTGCCACCAGTTGTCCCTAAAGTAGAACAAACTGTGATCAAAGAGACGGATCGCTCACAGGTGTTGAAGAGCAACACAACGACCACAGTGGTAGAAGGGGTACAAAATCAAGGCCAGATGTTCCTGCTCCAACAGCAGTCGCCTGTCTACTACACCACCACTGCCCCTGTGATGCAGTCCATGCAGTACATGGTCCAGCCACAAGTTCAGAACACCATGCTACTGACTGAGGCACCAGTTACTAACATGCAGGGCATGATGTTAGCAGCACCCACACAAGGCATGCTAATGTCTGGTGGACAAGCCCAAGGCCCCGGCATGGTGCTGGTTACTGGCACCCAAGCAGCACCTGCACAAGGCATGATGGTCCAAGGAGGGAAGGTGGTCTCTGGTAAAAAGGCTCATGGACCTGGCATGGTGATGGTTACTAGCACACAGGCAGCCTCTGGACCAGGCATGATATTTCAGGGCCAAACAATGGTAACCAGCGGAAAAGCTAGAGCCCCCAAAAGTGGGGTCCATACCAGTGGAGCAAATCTGATCAACACTGGAGGCCTAGCAAGCTCCCAACTCGTGATGGAAGGCAAAGCCCCTGTAGGGAAAGGGAAAGTGAGGTCAAGCCAAACCTCCCTCAAACAAGGTGGCATTCTACTGCAAGGAGGGTCCGCTGGCGTACAAGGCCAACCCCAAGGTGGCATTCTACTGCAAGGAGGGTCCGCTGGCGTACAAGGCCAACCCCAAGGTGGCATCCTACTGCAAGGAGGGTCCGCTGGCGTACAAGGCCAACCCCAAGGTGGCATCCTACTACAAGGAGGATTGGCTAGCATGCAAGGCCAAACCCAAGGTGGCATCCTACTGCCAGGAGGGTTGGCTAGCATGCAAGGCCAACCCCAAGGTGGCATCCTACTGCAAGGAGGATTGGCTAGCATGCAAGGCCAACCCCAAGGTGGCATCCTACTGCCAGGAAGGTTGGCTAGCATGCAAGGCCAACCCCTATTGGCAGAAGGAGGAGTGTCCCTGAAAAGCAACATCCCTGCATCTCAGAGCAGCATGACAACTAAGTCCAGCACCACAGTTGGCCGAGTCCCCACCTACCGCAAGGTGGTGGTGCAGGAGGAGAAACTCACTGAACTGTGACCCGACAAATGGACTTTCTAAAGCAATGCAAACTTTTGTCAAGGTAGTTCAAGTATGTTCTTGCTGTGCTATTTTTTTCGGTGGCGGGCGTTGTGCAGCAGTTTGCCTCCAAGGGACGCTAGAACGTGGTTAAGTACTCGTACTGCGGCTCCCACTTGATGCATTCCATTGGCGCTGGAACACAGTCAACACACCCACGGAAGGCCACCTGGATGGTCTTCTGTGGAAGGAAGCTCCCTGTGGGCCCGCCTGCTGTGTTTGCTTGGCTGAATTCAAGAAGGTTCCATTGTCAGCTCCACAGCCAAGGAACATTCTAGATGCCCATCATCAACCAGCATCTAATCTTTGCTTTTTTTTTATTCTACATTTTTAACATTTTGGCAAAAGGATTTCAGGATCGGCAAGAATTACAACACACAGACACGACATCTACACAATCCGCAACTGGATGGAAATACAGTTCTTGTCCAATGTTCGCCTTTCTGGGGAGAATTGCAACAACATTTTGAAGTTTGTCCAGTTTTTCTACGCCAAACCTGTCCAAGTACACCTTCGCAGACCTTGGTCTGTGCACCGGGTGCAAAAAAAGGGCTTTCTGACAAGGTTGGAACTTGAAACTGTCCAAAATATCTTTCCAAGAAGAATTCCTGTTTGCAAGCAACCAAGGACTCGTTGACTGTATTGTTGACCCATGTGGTGTACTTTCTCTTCAGACCAAAACTGTAGCATTAAACAGGATGTAACACACTTTGTTAAACAACTGCAATAAAACTAAAACTAAGACAACACATCTCAGAGAGGGATGGGAACCAAACTTGGTACTTTTTTAAAGTACCGACCGAGTCTCGTTGCCACCACCGTGAAATCAAACGGTACCATGTTTGATACCTTTGTTGCACGCGACTTCCTGTCCGGTTTCACTTGACTTTTTGTAGTGGACTGCCTCTGGGTAATGTTACAACTTTCCATGCCGACAAAACAAGACTACCTGAGAGGAAGCGCTCAAAAGTATGAACTTGATGCTAATTTACTTTGGATTTGCCAAATACATGCTACTGATTAGCATTAGCGATTTAACATGGCGATTGCAAGACCTCCAAATGTGGCTTTAAAAACTACACTGTAAATGATTTGCCATTTCAAATCTTATATCTAGAATTGTACTTAGTTGTAAAAGCTATTTACTTCATGGACTTTCCATCATAATCTTAATTTTAGCATGAATAATTTGATCTTGTCTATTTTAGTTGAGAAATGTGTCCAATTAAGAAAATAACTATTAAAATAGGATATCTTTGTGTTCCGCCACATGGAAAATCTTCTTTAAAAGTTTTCTGCAACGTACAGCAGGAAGGGGATTCCTATGGCCCAATTCGTCACAGTTTACCTGACACATGAAATGTGACAGCACAGGGCAGTAGAGTGTTGGATATCTTCAAATGTGTTTTGTGTCAATTCCAACCTTGACCACAGTGTCAGTTGCTATGTAGCGTGGCGCTTTCCATCCTTTTCAGCAGACTGTATTGTAAACTGATTAAGATTAACCCGCACTCCTCCTCTCACGGGAGATTCACCCAGGAATGGGGGTATAGGAATCCCGTCCCTACCATACCAGGAATGCTTCATTTAAGAAGTCAAACAAAGCTTCTTTTCACAATAAAATACCTTTTTCCTAGCTTAAAAGTCCCGCTATTTCCAAATCTTTATTAATCAAGTGAAATTAAAGGCCTACTGAAATAAGATGTTCTTATTTAAACGGGGATAGCAGCTCCATTCTATGTGTCATACTTCATCATTTCGCGATATTGCCATATTTTTGCTGAAAGGATTTAGTAGAGAACATCCACGATAAAGTTCGCAACTTCTGGTCGCTAATAAAAAAGCTTTGAAGACGATGATGTCACAAGTGTGAGGGCTCCTCACTTCCTCACATTGTTTATAATGGGAGCCTCCAGCAGTAAGAGCTATTTGGACCGAGAAAACGACAATTTCCCCATTAATTTGAGCGAGGATGAAAGATTTGTGGCTGAGAATATTGATAGCAAAGGACTAGAAAAAATAAATGAATAAAAAATAATGTAAAAAAAAAAAAAAAAGGCGATTGCATTGGGACAGATTCAGATGTTTTTAGACACATTTACTAGGATAATTCTGGGAAATCCCTTATCTTGCTATTGTGTTGCTAGTGTTTTAGTGAGTTTAACAGTACCTGATAGTCGGAGGGGTTTGTCCACGGGTGTCTTGACGCCAGTCTCTGAGGGAAGGTGACGGCAGCTGCACGGACGGCGCAAGCTCAGCTGATCTCCGGTAAGAGCCGACTTCTTACCACAATTTTATCACCAAAACCTGCCGGTTGATAAGTGGTCGGGATCCGTGTTCGCTTGACTGCTCTGAATCATAGTAAAGCTTCACCTCTGGGAATTTTAAACAAGGAATCACCGTGTGTTTGTGTGGCTAAAGGCTAAAAGCTTCCCACCTTCATCTTTCTACTTTGACTCCTCCAATATTAATTGAACAAATTGCAAAAGTATCAGCAACACAGATGTCCAGAATACTGTGTAATTATGCGATTAAAGCAGACTACTTATAGCTTGGATCGGGCTGGAAAATAATGTCCGTTACAACCCGAGACGTCAAACGCACGCGTCATCATACGTGTCATCATACGTGTCATCATACGTGTCATCATACGTGTCCTCATACGTGTCATCATACGTGTCATCATACCGTGATGTTTTCAACATGACACTTCGCGGGAAATTTAAAATTGTAATTTAGTAAACTAAAGCGGCCGTATTGTCATGTGTTGCAATGTTAATATTTCATCATTGATATATAAACTATCAGACTGTGTGGTGGCTAGTAGTGGCTTTCAGTAGGCCTTTAAGTCGCTGCATGAAGACATCTGATGGCCCCAGAAGTGCTACTAAGTAAGTAAGTAAGTAAGTAAGTAAGTAAGTAAGTAAGTAAGTAAGTAAGTAAGTAAGTAAGTAAGTAAGTAAGTAAGTAAGTAAGTAAGCATGAAGAAGAATGGGCTAGTAAGAAGAGATCATTTCACCAGTTTTGTATTGTTTTCCCCTCAAATTTAGTCTTTCTATCTTATTTTTCGTCGGCTCTTTTTGCAGCGTACAACTAAAAGTGAAAGGTTCCAATCTAACCGCCGCTGTGTAGTAAGTACAAAACTAACAGTACAAACACTTTGTGGGAATCCACAAAAGACTGGACTGCGGCAACACATACTTGCAAATGCGACTCAAAAGTGTGAGAAAAGAAGAGATAATAATAAGATGAAATGTTTGGACTAAAAAGAAACACATTTGTATTTCTTAGTGTACACAAAAGTAACAAATGTGCGTAAAAAGTAGCCATCCTTCTTCTCAGGTCCAGTGTGGAGAAAGTGTATCAAGCTTCAAAATCAACTAAAAACAAGGAGGAAAAAAATCTCCTTGATGCCTGTTGTGTTGTGTTGTGTTGTGTTGTGTGGGGTTTGAGGGCTGTGTTGTGTTTCTGTAAGTCAGGAGAAGGTTCTTGTCTTCCTTTTTTTTTTTTTTTAAGTCTTATATATACATATAAGTAAATAAATAAATAAATAAAAGACGGTGTGGACCGTTTGGAATTTGTTCCGACGTCTCAAACCACCACTCATTGGTCTTCCTGTCTTTGTGACACATGTTAGAAAAAACACTTCCTGCATTACGAGCCCACCTATCATCATCATCATCATCATCATCATCGGCGGTCACTCGAAGCGAGTATGACGACCCACCTGGTAGGGGTGTATCCCTTTAAGGAGGATGCCTGTGCGTGATTTACTTGACAGTCACCACACCATCCTAGACAGAGTGGGGTCAGGGTCCAGTGGCATGGAGTCCAAGACCACTGGGGATCCTTTTTTGCTGCAGCCTTCTACTGCCATTGCAGCCGTTGTGGTAGTTCTTACATCTACCGTCCTCCGCCTGCTCCGCCGTTGAGGTCTTCACTGTATCCCTGGCTCGGGGGCAGTCAGGTACTAGGCCTTTGCCAAGGCCCACCTGGGGTAACAGTAGTAAAGGGCTTAACCTGCTAGTGCCCCAAGACCCCATAGAGGAGCCTCTACTGCTGGATGCCCTTTAACCTCACACCCCAGGACAAAACACTCCCGTGTACACACACACACACACACAGAGTCATATATTGTAGTATTTTGCATCAGTCGTATCACTGCTAAACAAGCAAAAGGGTATTTATTTCAGCCTTGCTGAAGTGTGCATGAGCTTCCTCCCAGCAGGTGAAACCACACCAATGGTATTGAAGGCCAATATGGCCCCCTACTTGTGAGGAGGGGGACTGCAGAGACAAGGCTGACTTGCCAACATGCTAACCTGGTGAAGAGTGCTCTGCCAGTACTAATAAAGTACCTTGGTACTCATCAGTGCTTCTGAAAAATACCGGTTATTGCTTTTTCCCCCTTAGATTGATGGCAAAACCAGTAGACTGGCGCCTGTTAGGCAACGCACACGTACGGTGTGCATACAAGCAGAAACAGAGTGGAGACATACGGGGGAGAATGCTGGTTCAAACAACAAAAGCTAAAAGTCAAGTTCATTGTCAAACCAACGTGTGTGTAGCGAGAGAGAGACCGTCTACTATTTTTAAAAGCTTAACTCACCAAAATTAAAACTACTGATCTTATTTGTTTCATCCTGCTGTCTCTCCATATTTAATAGCCTAAGACATTATATATCACAGTAACTTTGGCATGATACGGTTTTTCTTTTAGCTAACAATATCAGCAAATCCACAGGGGCAATTATTTGGCAAGCCGTCCCATACTCACTGTATACAATAGGGTGGGCATATACTTCGCTCTTAAGGCGCTAAATATATGCCCTGACACGCTTGGGCACTTATTTCGCAGCGAGCACTTATTTCGCTTGACACCAGGCTCTGGATCTTTCTGTGTGGAGTTTGCATGTTCTCCCCGTCACTGCATGGGTTCCCTTCCTCCCACTTCCAAAGACATGCACCTGGGGATAGGCCCCTCCCACCTCCAAGGACATGCATCTGGGGATAGGCCCCTCCCACTTCCAAAGACATGCACCTGGGGATAGGCCCCTCCCACCTCCAAAGACATGCACCTGGGCATAGGCCCCTCCCACCTCCAAAGACATGCACCTGGGCATAGGCCCCTCACACTTCCAAAGACATGCACCTGGGGATAGGCCCCTCCCACCTCCAAAGACATGCACCTGGGCATAGGCCCCTCCCACTTCCAAAGACATGCACCTGGGGATAGGCCCCTCCCACCTCCAAAGACATGCACCTGGGCATAGGCCCCTCCCACTTCCAAAGACATGCACCTGGGCATAGGCCCCTCCCACTTCCAAAGACATGCACCTGGGCATAGGCCCCTCCCACTTCCAAAGACATGCACCTGGGGATAGGTTGATTGGCAACACTAAATGGTCCCTAGTGTGTGAATGTTGTCTGTCTATCTGTGTTGGCCCTGCGATGAGGTGGCGACTTTTCCAGGGTGTACCCCGTCCTCCGCCCGATTGTAGCTGAGATAGGCGCCAGCGCCCCCCGCGACCCCAAAGGGAATACGTGGTAGGAAATGGCTGGATGGATGGATGGATAATAAAGAAGTGAGAATAGCTAAACATGCTTCACTACACACCGTAAGAGGATACAATAACCGCAAGCTAGCGCTCCTGACTGTAAACAAAAGGGTGGATCTACACAGACATCGATTGTAACGATACCAAGTTCAAGAGCCGTATTGATATTTTTTTTCTATCTCAAAATCTTTTGTCATTTTTTTTTTTGTATTGTTAGTAAAGTCAGGGAATGCTTCCTTGGACACAGGAGAACTTTCATTTGAACCACTTGGTATTGGATTCATACTCAAATTGCTTCAATTTTTGAAGTTTTGTAGGTCTTTTAAAAAGAAGGTCACCTCCATAAAGGTTGGAACAACCGGATTTTTAAGAGGTGAATTCTTCAAGAGATGACAGGAAGTGATCATGAAGTCACTGCCGTCATGAAAGAAAACATATTGTGATGATTTCTACTTTTGCAGTATTTGATTGACATGACGTGTGTTTCCAATCTTTTGGACTGTGAGCAAATAAATGTCTTCCACAGTTTTTAAGACAAAGTGTCACACAGCTCATTTGTAATGACCTGTGGCACATTTTCAAACTACTATTCCAAAAGAAGTTGAGTAAAAAAGCAAAGAGGTGAAATGTTGGCTCCAATAACACAAAGCTGGCACGGAGAAGGTTCTTTCTCTAAAAGTGCACTTGCCTAAGAATGAATAAAAAGGTATCATGGATGGATAAAAGTGAACATCACTGGTTCTTATTTTCACCTCAGTTGACTGTCCAACTCCCACCATGATGACCATCTACGGTAGCGCAGTCGGCCCAAGTCTTCATTAGAAACAAGGCAGAGGTTGATATTGTTGGCCACTGTAACATTACTCACAGTTTGAACAGTAACACTGTGTTGGAACATTTCATGAAGGGCCCCAGCTTGAGAGTCTCTGATCTAGAGGTTTAAGCATTGAAAGTAACACATGACATCTTTTCAAGGCTTTTATGAGCAGAGGTCATTTGAAATTGTCATTTTTCAAACAAATATTATGAATCAAAAGCCATTTTGTTATGAATTATTGATCTATTTAAAGATCCTATTACTTCACATGAAATATGACATTTTTGTTACTAGTTTGGGGAAATGTTGCATATTTTCGTCCCCTCTGAAAAAAATGGGTTTTCCTTACAAAGAAAAGTGCTTCATGGCAAAGGATAGTTTTGAAGTTGATCTATAGATGTTGAAGTCTTTAAAGTCTAATCAAATAATACACTTCATTTTGACACTTTTATGACCGAGACCCTTTTGGGTCCTGGGCCCTTCAAGGTAGACCAATCAATCAATCAATAAGATCCTTTATTGTCATTGTCATAATATCACTTAAGTCATACATGTCAACGAGATTTTTTTGGAGCTTTGGAAGTCCTAATGTTTACAATGTGTAATGTATTGTAAGGTAGACCAAGATAAAAGTCCTAATATTTACTGTGTCTAATGTATTGTAAGGTAGACCAAGATGGAAGTCCTAATATTTACTGTGTCTAATGTAATGTAAGGTAGACCAAGATGGAAGTCCTAATATTTACAGTGTCTAATGTATTGTAAGGTAGACCAAGATAAAAGTCCTAATATTTACTGTGTCTAATGTAATGTAAGGTAGACCAAGATTAAAGTCCTAATATTTACAGTGTCTAATGTATTGTAAGGTAGACCAAGATGGAAGTCCTAATATTTACTGTGTCTAATGTAATGTAAGGTAGACCAAGATTAAAGTCCTAATATTTACAGTGTCTAATGTATTGTAAGGTAGACCAAGATAAAAGTCCTAATATTTACTGTGTCTAATGTAATGTAAGGTAGACCAAGATGGAAGTCCTAATATTTACTGTGTCTAATGTAATGTAAGGTAGACCAAGATGGAAGTCCTAATATTTACTGTGTCTAATGTAATGTAAGGTAGACCAAGATGGAAGTCCTAATATTTACTGTGTCTAATGTAATGTAAGGTAGACCAAGATGGAAGTCCTAATATTTACTGTGTCTAATGTAATGTAAGGTAGACCAAGATAAAAGTCCTAATATTTACTGTGTCTAATGTAATGTAAGGTAGACCAAGATGGAAGTCCTAATATTTACTGTGTCTAATGTAATGTAAGGTAGACCAAGATAAAAGTCCTAATATTTACTGTGTCTAATGTAATGTAAGGTAGACCAAGATAAAAGTCCTAATATTTACTGTGTCTAATGTAATGTAAGGTAGACCAAGATGGAAGTCTTAGTCTTAGTGTATGAATATTAAAGGGTTTTTTAGTGTATAAATATTAAATACATGTTTAATTAATGGATATTAAATACATGTTGGTGTATGAATATTATATACATGTTTAGTGCATGAATATTAAATACATGTCTAGTGTATGAATATTTAATACATGTTTAGTGTATGAATATTAAATATATTTTAGTGTATGCATATTAAAACATGTTTAGTGTATGAATATTAAATATATTTTAGTGTATGAATATTAAAGAGTTTTTTTAGTGTATAAATATTAAATACATGTTTAATTAATGGATATTAAATACATGTTTAGTGTATAAATATTAGATACATGTTTAGTGTATGAATATTAAATACATGTTTAGTGTATAAATATTAAATACATGTATGGTGTATGAATATTAAATATATATTTTAGTGAATGAAAATTAAATACATGTTTAGTGCATGAATATTAAATACATGTATAGTGTATGAGTATTAAATATATATTTTAGTGAAAGCATATTAAATACATGTTTAGTGTATGAGTATTAAATATATATTTTAGTGAAAGCATATTAAATACATGTTTAGTGTATGAATATCAAATACATGTTTAGTGTATAAATATTAAAAACATGTTTAGTGTATGAATATTAAATACATGTTTAGTGTATGAATATTAAATACATGTTTAGTGTATAATTATTAGATACATGTTTAGTGTATTAATATTAAATGCATGTTTAGTGTATGAATATTAAACACCTGTTTAGTGTACAAATATTAAATATATGTTTAGTGTATAAATATTAAATACATCTTTAGTGTATGATTTTGAAATACATGTTTAGTGTATTAATAATAAATACATGTTTAGTGTATAAATATTAATGACATGTTTAGTGTATGAATATTAAATACCTGTTTAGTGTATAAATATTAAATACCTGTTTAGTGTATAAATAGTAAATACATGTTTAGTGTATAAATATTAAATATATGTTTAGTGTATAATTATTAAATACATGTTTAGTGTATTAATATTAAATACATGTTTAGTGTATTAATATTAAATACATGTTTAGTGTATTAATATTAAATACATGTTTAGTGTATAAATATTAAATACATGTTTAGTGTATAAATATTAAATACATGTTTAGTGTATAAATATTAAATACATGTTTAGTGTATGAATATGTGTTTGAGAAACCTAACTTATGTAAAAATAAATAAATCAATAAAAATGAAAAAGGCTGATAGGGCTGCGCAATAAAACAATATCAATATTTATCGCAAAACATCAATTAAAAAAAAATAATTCTGAAAAAATCCCCAAAGGGCTGGGCCGTTAAACTATATCAATTTAATAGCATGACACATCGATAGAAAAAAATAGCAAAACAATGGAAAAAAAGCCGATAGGGCTGGGCATAAAATGATGTCACTATATATTGCAAAAGGCAACAAATTGAAATCTATTGAAAAAGAAACATAATTTGAAAAAAAAAAAAAACATAGGGCTGGGCTGTAAAAGAATATAATATATATAATGATAGACACATAACTGAAGTTAAAAAAATAGGAAAATGGCCACTGGCCGATAAAACCAAACACATAACTTATGTGGGGGGGAGGGGAGGGAAGAGCTAGAGAGAGAGAGAGAGAGAGAGAGGGAGGGAGAGAGAGAGAGAGAGAGAGAGAGAGAGAGAGAGAGAGAGGACCAGATTTATGAAGAGGGAACGTGCGCCCTCCTGTGGACTTCTGCTGCAACTGCACACATAAAGAAATTCATTATTTCCAAGTGTGCCTTATTTAGAGAATAATAAATACATGTTTACTGTATGAATATTAAATACATGATTAATATATTATTAAATATACGTTTAGTTTATGATTATTAAATACATGTTCAGTGTATTGATATTAAATACATTTTCAGTGTATTAATATTAAATACATGTTTAGTGTACAAATGTTAGATACATGTTTAATATTAAATACATGTATAATGTATGAATATTAAATATATAATTAGTTTATAATAAATATGTTTAGTGTGTTAAAATTAAATACACTTTGAGTGTATAAATATTAAACAGATGTTTAGTGTATTAATATTAAATACATGTTTGGTGAATTAATATTAAATACATGTTTAGTGCATAAATATTAAATGCATGTTTAGTGTATAAATATTAAATACATGTTTGGCGTATAAATGAAATATATGTTTAGTGTATAATTATTTAATACATGCCGCAATTGCACACAAATAAATTATTTCCGAGTGCGCCTTATTTAGAGAATAATAAATACATGTTTACTGTATGAATGTTAAAAAATATTATTAGTATATGAATATTAAATATGTGTTTAGTATATGATTGTTAAATACATGTTCAGTGTATTAATATTAAATACATGTTTAGTATACAAATATTAAATACATGTTTAGTGTATGAATAATACATTTTTAGCGTATGGATATTAAATATATAATTAGTATAATATTAAATATATGTTTAGTATATGATTATTAAATACATGTTTAGTGTATGAATAATACATGTTTATTGTATGCATAATAAATACATGTTTTGTACTACTAGTGGCACATACACTGTGGTTTGTGTACATACACTGTGGTTTGTGTACTACTAGTGGTACATACACTGTGGTTTGTGTACATACACTGTGGTTTGTGTACATACACTGTGGTTTGTGTACATACACTGTGGTTTGTGTACATACACTGTGGTTTGTGTACATACACTGTGGTTTGTGTACTACCAGTGGTACATACACTGTGGTTTGTGTACTAATAGTGGTACATACACTGTGGTTTGTGTACTACCAGTGGTACATACACTGTGGTTTGTGTACATACACTGTGGTTTGTGTACTACCAGTGGTACATACACTGTGGTTTGTGTACTACTAGTGGCACATACACTGTGGTTTGTGTACATACACTGTGGTTTGTGTACTACCAGTGGTACATACACTGTGGTTTGTGTACATACACTGTGGTTTGTGTACTACCAGTGGTACATACACTGTGGTTTGTGTACTACTAGTGGCACATACACTGTGGTTTGTGTACATACACTGTGGTTTGTGTACATACACTGTGGTTTGTGTACTACCAGTGGTACATACACTGTGGTTTGTGTACATACACTGTGGTTTGTGTAAATACACTGTGGTTTGTGTACATACACTGTGGTTTGTGTACATACACTGTGGTTTGTGTACTACTAGTGGCACATACACTGTGGTTTGTGTACATACACTGTGGTTTGTGTACTACTAGTGGCACATACACTGTGGTTTGTGTACATACACTGTGGTTTGTGTACTACTAGTGGCACATACACTGTGGTTTGTGTACATACACTGTGGTTTGTGTACATACACTGTGGTTTGTGTACTACTAGTGGCACATACACTGTGGTTTGTGTACATACACTGTGGTTTGTGTACTACTAGTGGCACATACACTGTGGTTTGTGTACATACACTATGGTTTGTGTACATACACTGTGGTTTGTGTACATACACTGTGGTTTGTGTACATACACTGTGGTTTGTGTACATACACTGTGGTTTGTGTACATACACTGTGGTTTGTGTACTACTAGTGGCACATACACTGTGGTTTGTGTACATACACTGTGGTTTGTGTACTACTAGTGGCACATACACTGTGGTTTGTGTACATACACTGTGGTTTGTGTACTACTAGTGGCACATACACTGTGGTTTGTGTACATACACTGTGGTTTGTGTACATACACTGTGGTTTGTGTACATACACTGTGGTACATCAATCAATCAATCAATCAATGTTTTTTTATATAGCCCTAAACCACAAGTGCCTCAAAGGGCTGCACAAACCACAACGACATTCTTGTAAGGGCCCATATAAGGGCAAGGAAAAACTCAGCCCAGTGGGACGTCGACCATGATGACTATGAGAAACCTTGGAGAGGACCACATATGTGGGCATAAAGTCATCTGCCGAGTGGGTGGAGCTACTGGAAGGGGTCCCTTGTTGGGTTAGCGATGCTACTGTACTAAACAAAAATTATGGATCGTTTTTATTAAGGCGGATGAGATTTGAGTAATATTTAGTTTTAGCTAAGGTAAGCATGCGTTTATAAGTTATTAAACTATCACTCCATGCTTGTTGGTGAACATCAAGTTTAGTTGTGCGCCATTTGTGTTCCAGCTTTCTACATAATAATTTCTGAGCTTTAGTTTCTTCTGTAAACCACGGGGTGCGCTTTTTTGGAGCCTTATTTAACTTTAGCAGTGCTATACTATCAATGGTTTCGTGCAGGGCATCGTTAAAGTTGTTAGTGAAGTTATCAATAGAGCAAATCCTTTTCAAGCCATATTCAGTTGAATATGCTACAAAGACAACATATTTGATGTTCAAACTCATAAACTTTTTTTTTTGCAAATAATAATTAACTTAGAATTTCATGGCTGCAACACGTGCCAAAGTAGTTGGGAAAGGGCATGTTCACCACTGTGTTACATCACCTTTTCTTTTAACAACACTCAATAAACGTTTGGGAACTGAGGAAACTAATTGTTGAAGCTTTGAAAGTGGAATTCTTTCCCATTTTTGTTTTATGTAGAGCTTCAGTCCTTCCAACAGTCCGGGGTCTCCGCTGTCCTATTTTACGCTTCATAATGCACCACACATTTTCCATGGGAGACAGGTCTGGACTGCAGGCGGGCCAGGAAAGTACCCGCACTCTTTTTTTATGAAGCCACGCTGTTGTAACACGTGCTGAATGTGGTTCGACATTGTCTTACTGAAGTAAGCAGGGGCGTCCATGAAAAAGACGGCACTTAGATGGCAGTATATGTTGTTCCAAAACCTGTATGTACCTTTCAGCATTAATGGTGCCTTCACAGATGTGTAAGTTACCCATGCCTTGGGCACTAATGCACCCCCATACTATCACACATGCTGGCTTTTCAACTTTGCGTGGATAACAGTCTGGATGGTTCACTTCCCCTTTGGTCCGGATGACACGATGTAGAATATTTCCAAAAACAATTTGCAATGTGGACTCGTCAGACCACAGAACACTTTTCCACTTTGCATCAGTCCATCTTAGATGATCTCGGGCCCAGAGAAGCCGGCAGCGTTTCTGGATGTTGTTGATAAATGTAGCGACCAACTGTATTTAGTGACAGTGGTTTTCTGAAGTGTTCCTGAGCCCATGTGGTGATATCCTTTAGAGATTGATGTCAGTTTTTGATACAGTGCCGTCTGAGGGATGGAAGGTCACGGTCATTCAATGTTGGTTTCCGGCCATGCCGCTTACGTGGAGTGATTTCTCCAGATTCTCTGAACCTTTTGATGATATTATGGAGCGTAGATGTTGAAATCCCTAAATGTCTTGCAATTGCACTTTGAGAAATGTTGTTCTTCAATCAATCAATCAATGTTTACTTATATAGCCCTTAATCACAAGTGTCTCAAAGGGCTGCACAAACCACTACGACATCCTCGGTAGGCCCACATAAGGGCAAGGAAAACTCACCCAGTGGGACGTTGGTGACAATGATGACTATGAGAACCTTGGAGAGGAGGAAAGCAATGGATGTCGAGCGGGTCTAACATGATACTGTGCAAGTTCAATCTATAATGGATCCAACACAGTTGCGAGAGTCCAGTCCAAAGCGGATCCAACACAGCAGCGAGAGTCACGGGACTCACAGCAGAGCCAGCAGGAAAACATCCCCAAGCGGAGGCGGATCAGCAGCGAAGGGATGTCCCCAGCCGATACACAGGCAAGCGGTACATGGCCACCGGATCGGACCGGACCCTCTCCACAAGGGAGAGTGGGACATAGGAGAAAAAGAAAAGAAACGGCAGATCAACTGGTCTACAAAGGGAGTCTATTTAAAGGCTAGAGTATACAAATGAGTTTTAAGATGAGACCTAAATGCATGTATGTATATATATATGTATATGTGTATATATATATATGTATGTGTATATATATATGTATATATATATGTATATATATATATATATGTATGTGTATATGTGTATATATATATATGTATGTGTATATATATATGTATATATATATATATATATATATATGTATGTGTATATGTGTATATATATATATGTATGTGTATATATATATGTATATATATATATATATATATATATGTATGTGTATATGTGTATATATATATATATATATATACAGTATATATATATATATATAGGAATTCACTTGTCTCTCTTTAGTAGTACTACTGTACTTTGGTAGTACTCCAGTCCACGTTGTTACATGGTTTACTGTCACACCACTGTACAAAAAGAAAAACTGTAAAGAATGTTAGTCTTCTATTTGTATATGGTAGTTCTAAAAGTCCAACCAAAGTCGTCCAGTCAGCACTTTTGTCTCCGAAATAAAAAACGTTTCTGACTGTTTTTAATAAAAAAAATATTCAAAAAATAGTCTTCTTTTTATTATTACACCAACAAAAATAACTTTTTTTCTTTGCTTTGGTTGACAAATAACAAACAAGGTGGATTTTTTTTGTTCCTTTTTCTTTGTATTTTCACTGCCGGACAAGAACTCCCAAGATGAAGATTGAAGAAAAAACACATTTGAATAGTAATACTAGTAATTATAGTAACACTACGCTAATGGGGAAAGTCATAGCGTGGCTCAGATGGTGGAGCAACTCGAAAGGTTCCAGGTTCGATCCCCGCTTCTGCCATCCGAGTCAGTGCCGATGTGTCCTTGGGCAAGGCACCTGCTTTCCCTTCACTTATTAACAGTAATCATAGTAATAAGTACTTGAAGGTAGAAAATGACTACTGTGTACAATAAAAACAAAGGAATACTTATATATGTATGTTGAGAATAATACATGAATATATGCTTCATTTCAAAGAATAAATAATAAAAGTAATAAGTAACAGAATGTGTGACCATTAAATATCTGAATGTGAATAAATGTTGATATTATGAAATGATAACTAAATGTATGTTTAATTTACATGTTGTACGTTAACATTAGGTAACAAATAGGTGAATGTCCTGCAATTTAATAATGAGTGTTATTTTCAGCAAGGTACTTGTGTTGTACTTTGATGTACTCCTACTTCCAAGTGACTTTGTCAAGTACTAGTAAAGGAAGAGATGATGCAGTACTTGAAGTCTTTACTTTTGTCCTGAGATGAAGATCAACTTCATGAAGACACCTTATCAATGTCAACATGACCAAAGTGGGCGTGGCCACACAGAAAGAAGGAAGGGGGCGGAGCCTCTTTCATTTTCTGATGTTTAGTTGGCCCTGTGATGAGATGGCCACTTGTCCAGGGTGTACCCCGCCTTCCGCCTGATTGTAGCTGAGATAGGCACCAGCGCCCCCCGCCACCCCAAAGGGAATAAGCGGTAGGAAATGGATGGATGAATGAAGTTCCTGGTCAAAGCTGTTATACATTCTATGCCTTGAGCTCTTACTTTGAAGGCCCTAAGAGCGGAAGTGGTGACATGTTGAGTGGAGCGAAGATGTTTATATATGTCGCCTATACTGTATAAAAGTACAAAATAACAAACACCGAGGGAGGCTCCAGTTTTACACGAGGACCACTTTATTTACTTTCTTTCAAAAACCTCCGCTCCACTCAAACTCTCACCACTTCCGCTCTTAGCGACTTCAAAGTAAGAGCTCGAGGCAAATACTGTATAACAGCTTATAACAGGAACTTAACATCACAAAGAGGCAAGCCCATAAAACAGGTTGCACCTATTTTTTATACAGTATAGGCGACATATATAAACCATCGGTTACATTTTGTTGTTGTTGTTGTTGTGTGTTGTGAGGCTCTGTATATTTTGGGGGACAGGTTAATATATTTGTTTGTTTTTGTTTTAACTGCCTGTGTTGTTTTTGCACTTATCCTGTTATTGTGTTGAAACGAGGACGTTTCTTTCTGTAGGAGGGGAGGTATGTAACCTATTTTTATGGGCTTGCCTCTTTGTGATGTTAAGTTCCTGTTAGAAGCTCTTCTACAGTATATGCCTTGGAGTCTTATTTTGAAGGCCCGAGGAGCGGAAGTGGTGACAGGTTGAGTGGAGCGGAGGTTTTTGAAAGAAAGTAAATAAAGTGGTCCTAAATAAAGTGTAAAACTGCAGCCTCCCTCTTTCTTATTTTGTACTTTTATACAGTATAGGCGACATATATAAACTCTCGCTTACAATAACAAAAACGGAGGCTCTAGTTTTACACGAGGACCACTTTATTTCAAAACGTTTTTCTTTTTTTAAATGTTTCAACAATTTCCACAATAACAAACAGATGAGAAACAATAATCAAAATAGTTCAAAAACAGTATAAAACATTACAAAACATAAACACAGTACAAAACAGCGCCAGGGGGTTGTAAATTCAAAGTAAAAAAAAAAAATATATAATAAAGCAGTTGCAAAGTGGCTCATTCAGATTCATTAAATAACTTAAATTTGGAACACAGCATCATCGTTTTTAACTTTATTTCAAACCTTTTTTTCTTTAAAATGTTTATTTATATATTTCAACAATTACAAACAGTAAGTCCAACAACAATATAAAACATTACAAAACATTATGAAAACAGTACAAAACAGCGTCAGGGGGTTGAAAATTCAAAATAACAAAAATAGAATAAAAAAATAAAAAAATAACAAAATAAAAATATATATATACATATATTTATATGTATATATGTATATATATATATATATAAAATAAACGAGGTGCAAAGCCATAGGCTCAATTAGATTCATTAAATAACTTAAATTTGGAACACAGCATCATCGTTTTTAACTTTATTTCAAACCTGTCTCTGCCTGCGTCACACAAGTGACGTCACTGTTGGAGAGCCATATAGCACACCGTGATTGGTGGATTCCTTCAGCTCCGCCCACAACGCTGTCAAGCACCATTCATATCAAACTCTCACTAACATTCAACTTTCATATTAGCGTGGGAGCCGCAAAATAAGATCTCACGTGTCTGAGACCCTGGTCTAATATATATATAGATGTGTCAGAAGTGCTACTGACACTTTGATCATGTTTGCTTTTCCTGTCTTTGAAATCACTTCCTGTCCTGCTGCTCTTATTTTCTTACTGTTTCCTGTTTGCTCTCTGTCTTTTGTGGCACCTTTACTCTCTGCTCCGTGTCTGCACACCTGTTCCTCGTTTAATTAGTTGTATTTAGTTCCACCTGAGTCCCTCCTTCACTGCTTCATCATTATTCTTTTTTGACGGATGTGGATCGGACGGGTTTTATTCGCAGTGAGTAATACTTTGCTCTTTTACACTGGCGTTCTATTGTTTGTCTTCATGCTTCTACCGTGTGCTTTATTGCTGATTTAAAGTTGTGTTTGTGTTGCTGTGACAGTTTGCTCTTTTACACTGGCGTTCTATTGTTTGTCTTGATGCTTCTACTGTGTGCTTTATTGCTGCTTGAAAATTGTTTGATTCGCGCTGCACATGCACATGTGTTAGGAACACAACATGTAGAAACACACATTTAGTGACAAACATGCACATGTGTTAGGAACACAACATGTAGAAACACACATTTAGTGACAAACATGCACATGTGTTAGGAACACAACATGTAGAAACACACATTTAGTGACAAACATGCACATGTGTTAGGAACACAACATGTAGAAACACACATTTAGTGACAAACATGCACATGTGTTAGGAACACAACATGTAGAAACACACATTTAGTGACAAACATGCACATGTTAGGAACACAACATGTAGAAACACACATTTAGTGACAAACATGCACATGTGTTAGGAACACAACATGTAGAAACACACATTTAGTGACAAACATGCACATGTTAGGAACACAACATGTAGAAACACACATTTAGTGACAAACATGCACATGTTAGGAACACAACATGTAGAAATACACATTTAGTGACAAACATGCACATGTGTTAGGAACACAACATGTAGAAACACACATTTAGTGACAAACATGCACATGTGTTAGGAACACAACATGTAGAAACACACATTTAGTGACAAACATGCACGTGTGTTAGGAACACAACATGTAGAAACACACATTTAGTGACAAACATGCACATGTGTTAGGAACACAACATGTAGAAACACACATTTAGTGACAAACATGCACATGTGTTAGGAACACAACATGTAGAAACACACATTTAGTGACAAACATGCACATGTTAGGAACACAACATGTAGAAACACACATTTAGTGACAAACATGCACATGTTAGGAACACAACATGTAGAAACAAGACACATTTAGTTGCTGACAAGCTGTCAGTCACCATGGCTCTCAACTGCTGGCTAAGAGAGTCAAGGTGTGGCTGAGTGTTTGCTACAGGTGAACACACCTGCCCTCACTGATTAGTGTTTGCTACAGGTGAACACACCTGCCCTCACTGATTAGTGTTTGCTACAGGTGAACACACCTGCCCTCACTGATTTGGTCCAACTATGGTTGTCAAAAGCTGGGTGTTTAGAAGGACATTTCAAAGTTGGGATCTCCAAGCTCAAAAGTCCGCTGTGAATACTTTTACACTTGTGATGCTTTGTTTAAGGTGTATTTACATAAAGTTGTCAGCTCTCCATGCATCACCAAACATCTGCAGAGATGTTGGTGCTGGCTTTCTTCTTGTTGTTGTTGTTCACCTTTGACATTTTGGGGTTTAAATAAATGTTAAAGTGTTAAACTGCATGTTTTGCCGTCCTTGGTTTGAAAGTCCAGTTTACAATGCTTACATGACCTTCACCCAAGGCGGGGTGTGATAGTTGCTGCTTTTTGGTGTGTGTGTGCGCTTTATAGATTTTAATATTTATTAGTAGGGGTGTGGGGAAAAATCAATTCGAATTAGAATCACGATTCTCATATTGTGCGATTCAGAATCAATTCTCATTTTTAGAAAAATCAACTAAAAAAAAATGATTAGGATTTCAGCATAGCAGTGATTAAAAATCCCTCATTGACATTATCATTAGACATTTATAAAAATAATAAAAAAGAACAATAGTGTCACAGTGGCTTACACTTGCAAGGCATCTCATAAGCTGGACAACACACTGTGTCCAATGTTTGCACAAAGATAAAATAAGTCATATTTTTGCTTCCTTTTAATAGTATAAACAAATTCACATTATTGCAATCAGTTGATAAAACATTGTCCTTTACAATTATAAAAGCTTTTTACACAAATCTGCTACTCTGCTAGCATGTCAGCAGACTGGGGTAGATCCTGCTGAAATCTATGTATTGAATGAATACACAATCCTTTTCAATTGGAAAAATATTGTTGTGAATTGAGAATCGCGTTGAATAGAAAAAATCGAATTATAATCAAATTGCGACCTCAAGAATCTATATCGAATCGTGGGACACCCAAAGATTCGGAGCCTTATTTTGTGGACTGCGTGGTTGGTAGAGTGACCGTGCCAGCAACCTGTGGATTCTTCCAATCCACTTTATTTACCGTATATAGCACATTTAAACAAATTGTTTCCAAAGTGCGGCACAACAATATTAAAAACATTCGAATACTATCTTAAGCTCCACCAATGACTGAAAAAAAATAAAAATTAATAATAAATATATACATAGAATAGAATGTACTTTATTGATCCTTGGGGGAAATTCAACACCACAGTTCACTTACAAACAATGAGATATATATGTGTGTGTGTGTGTGTGTGTGTGTGTGTGTATGTATGTATATATATATATATATTATGAATATCCCCCAAGGATCAATAAAGTACATTCCATTCTATGTATATATTTTCCCACGAAAGGAATAAATGTTTTGCTATGTCCTCATTTTCAATACAATGCAACTGTAAAAAATGTTCATAACATTGGAGGCTAGCAATTTGTGTTTTGTGGTAGTGTGCTTACAATTATGCTTTATAAAACTTTCTGAATTGTAAACTTAAAGGATTATATTTTCTGACCACACAACTCACGTAGTGTTAAAAGCCAAAGAATAAAAATGGGTCTTAAGACGAGACTTAAAACACTCCACATCGGGAGCAGTTTGAGTATGGAGGGCCACAGTGTTCCACAGCTTAGGGCCGACCACAGAGAAGGTCCTGTCTCCCCTAGTTTTAATTCCTGGTTCAATTCCCACCTTCTATTGACCTCGTCATGTACGTTGTGTCCTTGAGCAAGACGCTTCACTCTTGTTCCTGACGGTCGTCGACAAGGCTAATGTTGGTTTGGCGTTGGTAGTCTGAGGCCAATGTTCAAGTACCAATAATTGTCCCCCACTAGGTGTGGCAAAATTATCTGCATTTGACTCCTCACCCTGGATCACTTCCTGGGAGGTGAGGGGAGCAGTGAGCAGCAGTGGTGGCTGAGCTCGGGAATACATTTCGGTGATTAAACCCCCAATTACAACCCTTGATTCTGAGTGCCAAGCAGGGGAGTAATGGCTCCCATTTTTATAGTCTTTGGTATGACTCAGGCGGGGTTTGAACTCCAAACCTACCCATCTCAGGGCGGACTAATCTGTTTGGCGTTGGTCGTGTGCGACGCCAATGTTTATGTATGTTGTGTTTTATGCTCTTTTACAGGCCTGACATGTATGTATTGTTTATGCTCTTTTACAGGCCTGACATGTATGTATTTATGCTCGTATACAGGCCCGGCATGTATGTATTGTTTATGCTCTTTTACAGGCCTGACATGTATGTATTTATGCTCTTATACAGGCGCGGCATGTATGTATTGTTTATGCTCGTATACAGGCGCGGCATGTATGTCTTACTCATGTTCATTTACAGGCGCGGCATGTATGTATTGTTTATGGTCATTTACATGCCCGACATGTATGTATTGTTTATGGTCATTTACAGGCCCCGGCATGTATGAATGTGTGTATTGTTTATGCTCATTTACATGCTTGACATGTATTGTTGATGTTTATTGACAGGCTTGACATGTTTGTATGTCATGTCAAGCATGTCAATAAGCATTAACAACACATACATGCATGTGGAGTCTGTCAATGAGCATTAACAATACATACATGCATACGTGTGGAGCTTGTCAATGAGCATTTATAATACATGTGTGGAGCATGTCAATGAGCATTTATAATACATATGTGTGGTGCATGTCAATGAGCATTTATAATACATACGTGTGGAGCATGTCAATGAGCATTTATAATGCATATGTGTGGAGCATGTCAATGAGCATTAACAATACATAGGCTCCATATGTATATGTTTTGGAGTGTTTATTTTTGTCCTGAGATAAAGATACATTTCATGCAGGCATCTTGTGAATGTCAACATAGATAGTACTTTATTGATTCCTTCAGGAAAATTAAAATTCTAGCAGCAGTGTACAGAGTTGAGATCAATTAAAATAAAAGTAAATAATGGGGGTTTAAATGGAAACACAGAGAATTACAATAAGAATAAAAAATAAAAAGCAACAATGGGGAAAAAAAAAAAAATATATATATATATATATATATATATATATATATATATAACAGTAAAATAAGGATATAACAAGACAAAGTAGGCAGTAGTGACCATGTTATGAAAACGTAATGCACATGACCAAAGTAGGCGTGTCCACAAAGAAAGAAAGAAGGGTGGGCGTAGCATTTTCCTTTTATGATGTTAACTTGGTCCTGTGATGAGGTGGTGACATGTCCAGGGTTTACACCGCCTTCTGGCCCGATTGTAGCTGAGATAGGCATCTGACACCAAAGGAAATAAGTGGTAGGAAATGGATGGATGAATGAAGGTGGGGCTGAGTGTTGGCTACAGGTGAACACACCTGCCCTCACTGATTAGTGTTTGCTACAGGTGAACACACCTGCCCTCACTGATTAGTGTTTGCTACAGGTGAACACACCTGCCCTCACTGATTAGTGTTTGCTACAGGTGAACACACCTGCCCTCACTGATTTGGTCCAACTATGGTTGTCAAAAGCTGGGTGTTGGGACATTTCAAAGTTGTGATCTCCAAGCTGAAAAGTACGCTGTGAATATTTTTGCACTTGTGATGCTTTATGTAAGATGTATTTACAAAAGGTTCTTAGCTCTCCATGCATCACCAAACATCTGCAGAGATGTTGGTGCTGACTTTCTTGTTGTTGTTCATCTTTTGACATTTTGGGGTTTAAATAAATATTGTGCCATCCTTGGTTTGAAAGTCTGGTTTACAATAGTTACATTACCTTCACCCGAGGCGGGGGGGGGTGATAGTTGCTGCTTGTGTGTGTGTGTGTGTGTGGCCGGCCAATGTTGGATGTATTGTGTATCTGGGGAAATAAGAGGTTGGCATCACTAACATAGCCCTGTGCTGGTTTACGTCCTCCATCAACAACGGAACCTTCTCTGTGAACAGAGCCAAACATTCCTCCCGCTGTGCCACCTTCACCTGAGGGGTCCCTAGGGCTCAATACTGGGTTCCATCCTGTTCTCCATCTACATGCTCTCCCTCAGCCAAGTCATTCATCGCCATAAAATTTCCTTTCATTTCTACACTGATGATACTAAATCTATCTTCCACTCAAGACAGACGATCCCTCTGGACTGGACCATTTGAAGGACTGCTTGCAGGACATAAAAGAGTGGATGTCAAAATTTCCTGCAGCTCAATGACAGAGTGAAATTCTTCTGTTCGGGAACTCCAACCCCCCAACTGTGCACAATAGCCAAGATCAAGTCTGTCCTCTCCCCCAGTGACTTAGAGGGTCGTGTTCATGCTCATCTTCTGCAGACTGGACTAATGGAATGCCCTCTATGCTGGGGTCACTGACAAGACCATATATAGCATGCAGTTGGTACAAAATGCTGGTGACAGGCACAAAAATGAGGGAACACATTTCTCCCATCCTCTCCTCCCTTCACTGGCTCCTGGTGAAGCACAGAGTGAAATTTAAGATCCTTACGTATGTCTTCAAAGCGCTCCGTGGTCTTGCCCCAGCTTACATCAAACATCTCCTGGACCAACCTATCAGCTCCAGGCTTGGTCGTTGCCTCAGATCTGACAACCAGATGACCTTGAAGGTCCCACAGTCAAACCTAGTGACAAAGAGAGACTGTGCATTTTCAATGATGGTACCTGGCCTATGGAATAAGCTCCCCCTGAAAGTCAAGTCCGCCACCACTCTGGACACTTTTAGAGCACAGCTTAAAACTCACCTCTTTGCCGCAAATGACTTGATTTGTGTTCATGTGTCTTAAATGTTTGTTCTAAATTCCTTTCCGTCCCTGTTTTTTTTTTTGTTTCTCCACTCAGGCTGCACCCCAGGCTGATGTAATGGTTCCTTGTGTGGGTGCAATAATTGAAAATAACTAAACTTTTTTTGTTTCTTCAAGGTCAATTTTGTAGAGTCTGGTCTACAATACAAGGTCTATGTATATTTTCTTTTTTATCTTCAAGGTCAATTTTAAGGAGTCTGTTCATCTACAATACAAGGTAAATTTATTTTATTTGTGTCATGGTTTTTAACTACAAGGTCAGTATGTATTTAACTTGTGTCACTGTTTTTGTTTCCTCATGGTTTTTGATATCTACAATACAAGGTCAATATGTATTTTATTTGTGTCATGGTTTTGTGAACTACAAGGTCAATTTTGGGGGGGAAGGAGAGTCTGACTAATAAAATACATATTTACCTTGTATTGTAGATGACCCGACTCCCCTTCCCCCCCCAAAATTGACCTTGTAGTTAACAAAAACCATGAGGACACAAATAAAATACACATTTACCTTGTATTGTAGATGACCAAAGTTTGTTAACTACAAGGTCAATTTGTGGGGGTTTTTTGTCAGTTTTTATTTCCTCATGGTTTTTGATATCTACAATACAAGGTAGATGTTTTTTTTTGTTTGTTTTTTATCTTCAAGGTCAATTTTGTGGGGTCTAGTCATCTACAATACAGGGTCAGTATGTATTTAATTTGTGTCATGGTTTTTAACTACAAGTCAGTATGTATTTAACCTGTGTCACTGTTTTTGTTTCCTCATGGTTTGTGATATCTACAATACAAGGTTAATATGAATTTAATTTGTCATGGTTTTCGTTATCTACAAGGTCAATTTTAAGGAGTGTGGTCATCAAAAATACAAGGTAAATTTGTATTTTAACTACACGGTCAGTCTGTATATTGTGTCATTGTTTTTGTTTCCTCTTGGTTTTTGATATCTACAATACAAGGTCAATGTATATTTTATTTGTGTCATGGTTTCTATTAACAAGGTCAATTTTGGGGGGTGTCTCATCTCTAATACAAGGTCAATATTTATTTTATATGTCATGCTTTTTGTTACTACAAGGTCTATGTATTTTGGGCCTTTTTTTTTTTTTTTTCTCTCATGGTTTTTGATATCTACATTACAAGGTCAATATGTATTTAATTTGTCATGGTTTTTGTTATCTACAAGGTGAATTTTAAGGAGTGTGGTCATCAAAAATACAAGGTAAATTTGTATTTTAACTACACGGTCAGTATGTATATTGTGTCATTGTTTTTGTTTCCTCATGGTTTTTGATATCTACAATACAAGGTCAATATATATTTTATTTGTGTCATGGTTTGTATTAACAAGGTCAATTTTGGGGGGTGTCTCATCTATAATACAAGGTAAATTTGAATTTTATGTTTTTTGTTACAAGGTCGGTATGTATTTTGGGCCTTTTTTTTTTTTCCTCGTGGTTTTTGATATCTACAATACAAGGTTAATATGTATTTCATTTGTCATGTTTTTTGTTATCTACAAGGTCAATTTTAAGGAGTCTGTTCATCTACAATACAAGGTAAATTTGTATTTTATTTGTCATGTTTTTTAACTACAAGGTCAGTATGTATTTAACTTGTGTCACTGTTTTTATTTCCTCATGGTTTTTGATATCTACAATACAAGGTCAATATGTATTTTATTTGTGTCCTCATGGTTTTTGTCTGATGAATAAAATACATATTTACCTTGTATTGTAGATGACCAAAGTTTTTGTTAACTACAAGGTCAATTTGTGGGGGATTTTGTGCCATCAAAAACAATGACACAAACCCCCCCACAAATTGACCTCGTAGTTAACAAAAACTTTGGTCATCTACAATACAAGGTAAATATGTATTTTATTCGTCAAAGTTTTTAACTACAAGGTCAATTTGTGGGGGGTTTTGTGTCATTGTTTTTGTTTCCTCATGGTTTTTGATATCTACAAGGTAAATGTATTTTTTTGTAATGTTTTTTTTATCTTCAAGGTCAATTTTGTGGGGTCTAGTCATCTACAATACAGGGTCAGTATGTATTTAATTTGTGTCATGGTTTTTAACTACAAGTCAGTATGTATTTAACCTGTGTCACTGTTTTTGTTTCCTCATGGTTTGTGATATCTACAATACAAGGTCAATATGTATTTCATTTTTCATGGTTTTTATCTACAAGGTAAATTTTAAGGTGTGGTCATCAAAAATACAAGGTAAATTTGTATTTTATCTACACGGTCAGTATGTATATTGTCATTGTTTTTGTTTCCTCATGGTTTTTGATATCCACAATACAAGGTCAATGTATATTTTATTTGTGTCATGGTTTTTGTTACTACAAGGTTGGTATGTATTTTGGGACTTTTTATTTTTATTTTTATTTGTTTTCCCTCATGGTTTTTGATATCTACAATCCAAGGTTAATATGTATTTCATTTGTCATGGTTTTTATCTATTAGGTCAAGTTTAAGAAGTCAGGTCATCTATAATACAAGGTAAATTTGTATTCAATTAGTGTCCATGGATTTTGTTGTCTACAAGGTCAATTTTAAGGAGTCTTGTCTTCTACAATACAAGGTAAATTTGTATTTTATTTGTCATGCTTTTTGTTACTACAAGGTCTGTATGTATTTTGGGCCTTTTTTTATTAATTTTTTTTCCTCATGGTTTTTGATATCTACAATACAAGGTTAATATGTATTTAATTTGTCATGGTTTTTATCTACAAGGTCAATTTTAAGGAGTCTGTTCATCTACAATACAAGGTAAATTTGTATTTTGCCAGTCATGGTTTTTAACTACAAGGTCAGTATGTATTTAACTTGTGTCACTGTTTTTGTTTCCTCATGGTTTTTGATATCTACAATACAAGGTCAATATGTATTTTATTTGTCCTCATGGTTTTTGTCTGACAAATAAAATACATATTTACCTTGCATTGTAGATGACCAGACTCCCCCCCCCCCCCCCCCAAATTGACCTTGTAGTTAACAAAAACCATGAGGACACAAATAAAATACATATTGACCTTGTATTGTAAATATCAAAAGCCATGAGAAAACAATGACACAAAACCCCCCACAAATTGACCTTGTTGTTAGCAAAAACTTTGACGAATAAAATACATATTTACCTTGTATTGTAGATGACCAAAGTTTTTAACTACAAGGTCAATTTGTGGGGGGTTTTGTGTCATTGTTTTTGTTTCCTCATGGTTTTTGATATCTACAATACAAGGTAAATGTACTTTTTTTGTTTTTTTTTATCTTCAAGGTCAATTTTTGGGGGGGTATATTTATCTACAATACAGGGTCAGTATGTATTTAATTTGTCATGGTTTTTAACTACAAGGTCAGTATGTATTTAACCTGTGTCACTGTTTGTGTTTCCTCATGGTTTGTGATATCTACAATACAAGGTCAATATGTATTTCATTTGTCCTCATGGTTTTTGTTACTACAAGGTTGGTATGTATATCAGGCCTTTTTTTTGTTTAGGGTCAGGGTTTGACCTTTTTGTTTTACTGTTTTTGATATCTCCAATAAGTTTAGGTATTTTGTCGTCGTCATGGTTTCTATTAACCACAAGGTCAATTTTGGGGGTCTGGTCATCTACAATCCAAGTTCGATTTGTATTTAATTTGTCCTTTTTATCTTCAAGGTCACTTTTGCACTTATGGTCATCTACAATACAAGGTCACTATGTATTTCATTTGTCATGGTTTCCATTAATTACAAGGTCAATTTTGGGGGGCTCTGGTTATCTACAATACAAAGTAAATATGTATTTTTTTGCCATGGTATTTATCTACAAGGTCAATATGAATTTTATTTGTGTCTCGTGGTTTTTGTTATCTACAAAGTCAATTTTGGGGGCTGGTCATCTACAATACAAGGTCAATATGTATTTCCTTTGTCATGGTTTTTGATATCTACAATCCAAGGTTAATATGTATTTCATTTGTCATGGTTTTTATTAACAAGGTCAATTTTGGGGGGTGTGGGATCATCTATAATACTAGGTCAATATGTATTTTTTTTTTGTCATGGTTTTTAACTGCAAAGTCAATATGTAATTTGTCATGTTTTTTGTTATCTACAAGGTCAATTTTAAAGAATCTGGTCACCTACAATACAAGGTAAATTTGTATTTTATTTGTGTCATGGTTTTTAACTACATGGTCAGTATGTATTTAACCTGTGTCACTGTTTGTGTTTCCTCATGGTTTGTGATATCTACAATACAAGGTCAATATGTATTTAATTTGTCATGAGTTTTGTTATCTACAAGGTCAATTTTAAGGAGTGTGGGCATCAAAAATACAAGGTAAATTTGTATTTTAACTACACGGTCAGTACGTATATTGTCATTGTTTTTGTTTCTTCATGGTTTTTGATATCCTCTAATACAAGGTCAATGTATATTTTATTTGTGTCATGGTTTCTATTAACAACAAGGTCAATTTTGGGGGGCGTCTGATCATCTATAATACAAGGTCAATATGTATTTTTTTTGTCATGGTTTTTAACTACAAAGTCAATATGTAATTTGTTATGTTTTTTGTTATCTACAAGGTCAATTTTAAAGAGTCTGGTAATCTACAATACAAGGTCAATTTGTATTTTATTTGTCATGGTTTTTGTTACTACAAGGTTGGTATGTATTTCGGGACTTTTTCTTTTTTAGGGTTAGGGTTTGGCCTTTGTTTTAATGTTTTTGATATCTACAATAAGTTTATGTATTTTGTCGTCATGGTTTCTATTAACTACAAGGTCAATTTTGGGGTTCTGGTCATCTACAATCCAAGTTCGATTTGTATTTAATTTGTGTCCTTTTTATCTTCAAGGTCACTTTTGCACGTATGGTCATCTACAATACAAGGTCACTATGTATTTCATTTGTCATGGTTTCTATTAATTAGAAGGTCAATTTTGGGGGGCTCTGGTTATCTACAATACAAAGTAAATATATATTTTTTGCCATGGTATTTATCTACAAGGTCAATTTTGGGGGTCTGGTTATCTATAATACAAGGTCAATATGAATTTTATTTGTGTCTCGTGGTTTTTGTTATATACAAGGTCAATTTTGGGGGTCTGGTCATCTACAATACAAGGTCAATATGTATTTCCTTTGTCATGGTTTTTGTTATCTACAAGGTCAATTTTAAGGAGTCTGGTCTTCTACAATACAAGGTCAGTATGTATTTAATTTGTGTCCTCATGGTTTTTGTTTTCTACAAGGTCAATTTTAGGGGTCTTGTCATCGACAATACATGTTAAATATGTATTTAATTTGTGTCCTCATGGTTTTTGATATCTACAAGGTCAAAATTGGTTTATTCCACTATGCAATGCAACACTCTTACCTAATGTTATCCATGTATTCATTCATGTGACTAATTTCTCATTCTTACACCCTGCAGCGCTACAACAGTACACAAGTCTTACACAATGTGTTATGGGTCACGTTCCTGCTTCTCCTCCTGCTGTGCGGACTGAGTGCATGGCGGAGCACATCAACAGGTGTTCCCTCTCCGCTGCGGGTGTGCCTCTGCAAGAGATCTGCAATCAACACACCTGCCGGTGATGAGCAACCAGCCTTCATAAGCCAGCGCGTCTTAAGATCCGGTGCCAGAACGTAGTTTCTCCTACCAGTACAGTAAGCCAACACATCTCCAGCCTTCTTGCTCCCTGTGTTCCCTTCCTGTCGAGTTGACGGTCTTTCGTGTTGTGTCGTCCTCCAGCTTCCTCGTCGTCTACCTGGACCCACTTTGGATTCCCTCTTGCCTCCCTGGACCAAGACCTCGCTCCTGCCCTCTGACGTCCAAGCCTTTTTCTTCTTTTGGACTTCCACCTCTATCTCAACACGCACACTCAACACCCTCTGGTGACCACGCTCAGATAATACTTACACATAGTCACACTCCATCTCTTTAAGGTAATCACACACTGCACTCACATACTGAGTTGTCAATAAACACGCTGGCAGCTAACATCATCGTCTCTCTGCAGTCTTCTTTTCCCGCTGTTTTGTCACACAATCTTACTTATTTTGTCATTCATTTGTTCATCCACGTTATCATTCTTACACCATGCACCGCAACAACACTATAGTATAGGTGTAATATGATCAAACTTTCTTGTTAAAAGTATAACAGCAGCATTTTGTACCAACTAATATTTTAATGCTAGACAAAAGGAGGCCAGAAAAAAATAGATAACAGTAATGTAGAGAGATGTAAATAACTGATTAATAATGATCTCAGAGTCTCTAGTGGACAAAATAGGACATATTTCAGGGAGATTACGGAGATGAAAGAAGGCTGTTTTACACTCCTAATGTGACTGAAACGAAAGTTGTGTTGGTTACACTCTTAATGTGTGACTCAAACGAGAGAGTTAGGTTGAAGATAATATCCAGATTCTTTATCGAGTAGCTTTGTGTAATTGTTTGGTTGTCACTAGGGGTGTAACGGTACGTCTATTTGTATTGAACCTTTTCGGTACGGGATTTCGGTTTGGTTCGGAGGTGAACTGAACGACACGGACATATAAGTACCGCATCGCACGTTGTGTAAACAATGCACACCGAGGCACCATGAATTCATTTACGTGGACCCCGACTTAAACAAGTTGAAAAACGTATTCGGGTGTTGAATGGAATATGTACTGTATTGTGCAATCTACTAATAAAAGTTTCAATCGATCAAAAAACAACACACAGCATGCTAGCAACGACTGGTAGATAGACTGACCACACCTCCACTTTTCACGGGATAAGTCCTCTTTGCGGAGCTGTCCAGGTGGAGTTTCTTAAATGCCTCAAATGTCCGGCATTTTAAGTTATGGTTGCGTGTATTTTCAATGTACGTTCAGGGTTAAAGGGGCTAAAAACAAAAAAGTGGTGCATGCAGCGTTAACATTGGTGAGGGCGGGCCAGAGACAGAGAGTGAGAGATTTATGATAAACGCGCATGCGTCGCCAGGCTCTGCTTTTTACCCATACATTTATCACTTTTTGTTATCTATAGCACGGGTGTCAAAAGTGTGCCCCGGAGGCCATTTGCGGAACACAGCTAATGTTTTAAAGGCCCATGGCACATTCTAAAAATACTATTAAAATAAACAAACAAAAGTGAAATAAAAAAGCTTAAAGGCTAAATGTAATTTAGAAAAAGTTGCAATGTTGACTAATAAAACAAAGCTGTTTTTTTTTCTTTCAAACTGTCATTGCTCAAAACATAATATTGAATAAAAATTAATATTATGAATTATTGACCTATCCAAGTTTCCGATTTACTTCACATCAAATATTCCACAAAGAAAAATATTTTTGGTGGAAGATTTATCAAATGTGTTAAATCAAAAAATTTATATTTTGTTGTTTTCTTACTGTACCGAAAATGAACCGAACTCTGACCTCTGAACCGAGGTATGTACCGAACCAACATTTTTGTGTAGCGTTACACCCCTAGTTGTCACATGTTATGGTTGTATTAAATGGGTGTGTAATTGTTTGGTTGTCAAATGTTACGGTGGTTTATTAAATGGGTGTGTGGTTTATTAAATGGGTGTGTAATTGATTGGTTGTCAAATGTTACGGTGGTGTTATTAAATGGGTGTGTAATTGATTGGTTGTCAAATGTTACGGTGGTGTTATTAAATGGGTGTGTAATTGTTTGGTTGTCAAATGTTACGGTGGTTTATTAAATGGGTGTGTGGTTTATTAAATGGGTGTGTAATTGATTGGTTGTCAAATGTTACGGTGGTGTTATTAAATGGGTGTGTAATTGATTGGTTGTCAAATGTTACGGTGGTGTTATTAAATGGGTGTGTAATTGATTGGTTGTCAAATGTTACGGTGGTTTATTAAATGGGTGTGTAATTGATTGGTTCTCAAATGTTACGGTGGTTTATTAAATACGTGGATAAATGTTTGGTTGTCACAAGTGGTATTATTAAATGAGTGTCTTTGTTCAGCAGGACCGATAATCAGCATTTTCGTTTCCTTAGCGATGAGTTGCAAAACGTTAGCTGACATCCATTGTTTAATTTCATTAAGACACGCCTCCAGCTGACTACAATCCGGCGTGTGGGTCAGCTTTGGGGGCATGTAGAGTTGGGTGTCATGATCATAACAGTGAAAGCTAACACCGTATTTGCGTATGATGTCACCTAGCGGCAGCATGTAGATGCTGAAGAGTGCAGGGCCAAGGACCGAACCCTGGGGAACTCCACACGTTACCTTAACATAGTCCGAGGTCACACTGTTATGGGAGACGCACTGCACCCTGTCAGTAAGATAAGAGTTAAACCAAGACAGGGCTAAGTCTGACATACCAATTCGTGTTTTGATACGCTCTAATAAAATATTGTGATCGACTATCGAAAGCAGCGCTAAGATCGAGGAGCAGCAACATAGATGACGCATCAGAATCTATCGTTAGCAATAGATCATTAGTCATTTTTGCGAGGGCTGTCTTAGTAGAGTGATTTGCCCTGAAACTGGATTGAAAGGTTTCACATAGATTTTTAGACGCTAAGTGTTCATTTAACTGCTCTGCAACAATTTTTTCGAGGATTTTCGAAATAAAGGGAAGGTGAGACACCGGTCGGTAGTTTACCATGAGGTCAGGATCGAGGTTAGGTCTTTTAAGGAGAGGATGAATAACCGCTTTTTTGAATGCTAGGGGAACAGTGCCCGAGGAAAGTGATAAGTTTATAATATTTAGCAATGATGGACCTAATAATACAAAGAAGTCCTTAAAAAGTTTCCCAGGAAGTGGGTCAAATAAACATGTTTGTTTTATTCCATTTACACGTAACAATTCTTCTGTTATTTCATCAAAACGAGAGAAACTATTTTGGATATTTGCAGTATCCGCCGTATATAGTCGTATCTGTGTTAATAGAACCTAGTTGTAGCTGAGACGCATTGTCTTTAATCTCCTTTCTAATAAGTTCAATTTTCTTATTAAAGAACTTCATAAAGTCATCTGCCGAATGGGTGGAGCTACTGGAAGGAGTCCCTTGTTGGGTTAGCGATGCTACTGTACTAAACAAAAATTTGGGATCGTTTTTATTAAGGCGGATGAGATTGGAGTAATTAGTTTTAGCTAAGGTAAGCATGCGTTTATAAGTTATTAAACTATCACTCCATGCTTGATGGTGCACCTCAAGTTTAGTCGTGCGCCATTTGCGTTGCAGCTTTCTACATAAGAATTTCTGAGCTCTAATTTCTTCTGTAAACCATGGCGTACGCCTTTTTGGAGCCTTTTTTTAACTTCAGCGGTGCTATACTATCAATGGTTTCGCGCAGGGCGTGGTTAAAGTTGTTAGTGAGGTTATCAATAGAGCCCACATACTTTGGGAATGGTGCCATTACCGAGGGCAGTGGACCAGCAAGAGTTGTTGTGGCAGCATTATTGTTGCGGCTGCTATAGCAGTTATTATTATTATTATTAGCTTGCCGAACATGAGTCTGAACCTCGAATTTTATAAGGTAATGATCGGACATTACTTTAGTGGAGTATCATAACTTTGGAAACGGTGATACCTCTGACAAGCACTAGGTATATCGTATTACCGCTGTGATGCGTCGGTACATTTATTATTTGTGTAAGTCCACAGCTATCGATTATAGTCTGGAGCGCCACGCACGCTGGGTCCGATGGGGTATTCATATGGGTATTAAAGTCCCCCATTATGATTATATTATCGGCGTGCGTCACTAGATCAGCAACAAACTCTGAGAACTCACTGATAAAGTCCAAATAGGGCCCTCGGGGGCGGTAGATAACAGCCAGGCACAGAGGCAGCGGTGTGGCAGACCTCATAGAAAGCACCTCAAACGATTTATATTTATTATTTAAGTTAGGACTAAAATTAAAGTTTTCGTTGTATATTAGTGCGCCCCCCTCCTTTTAAGGGGACGGGCAATATGCGCATTCGTATAGTTAGGAGGAGATGCCTCATTTATTGCAAAAACGTTGTCTGGTTTAAGCCAGGTTTCGCTAAGACCGATGACGTTAAGATTGTTGTCTCTAATGACCTCATTAACTAATAACGTTTTGGGAGACAATGATCTGATGTCTAGAAAGACCATATTATAGGTAGTGGGCTGTTTTAAGGAGTTGTTGATAAAATGATCCGTAGTAGCAATATTAATAATGTTGCGTTTATTATGCGCAGTGTACTTAAAATAGCTACGACCATATCTAGGAATTGATATGACGGGAATTTTCAGATTGTCTACTTGGTGCCGCGTTAAACTGAACTCATCATAATTTGCCACCTCAGTAGAACGCATTTCTAACTCTGACGTAGTCATAGCAGAAAAACCATTATGTGAGTTGTTTATTATTCTAAGAAAATTGCTATGTGTACAGGGTTTATCCAGCCTGGCGCTGGCTAATTCTAATTTAACTGACTCCATACCCAGGCTAGCAGGCTCTGCAATTGCTTGTGACCGGGCTTGCACTAGTGCAGTTAGTCAAATGTGGCTCAATGCGAAATCTATGTTCCAAGACAAGAGGATAGCGCCTTCCTCAGCAAGCCAGGTTTGCCCCAGAAAGAGGGCCAATTATCAATAAACGTAAGTCCCTGTTGTCTACAGAAGCTATCCAGCCACTTGTTAAGAGAGACTAATCTGCTATACCTCTCATCATTGCCTCTCCCAGGCAGGGGGCCAGAAACAATTACTCGATGCCTGGACATCTTTCTAGCGAGATTATGTGACTCTTTGAAATCTCTGATTGTCTCATCCTAACGTCATTAGAGCAAACGTGTATATCTATGTTCGCATAACTAGTGGTGCGGTTAGCCTGTCGTACGTGTTTACTAGGCCTGTTGCGAGTCAGCTCCTTAAGATTAGCTTCAATGTCAGGTGCTCTGCCCCCGGGAATACACTTAATTGTGGCTGGTTTGCTAAGCTTTATGTTTCGGGTGATGTAGTCCCCTATGACTAAAGTGTGGTGCCCGGTAGACTGGGGTGTAGGACTAACTAAAGGGCTAAATCTATTATGCGTCTCAACCGGTACACCGTAGCTTGTAGGCCGCTTAGGGCTGCTACAAGCTGGGCTAGTTAGCTCGCTACAGCTAACGCTAGCAGATGTGTCCGCAACATCTAAAGTTACGAAATTACACTGCTCTAACTGGCGGACACGGCTCTCTAGCATAGCCAACCTATCCATGAGTAAAGTGCACGAAGCGCAGGAAGCCATACTCACAGAACTTTCTGTCGCCGAGTGGGGTGCCAGCTGTCTTCGGGAAGTGGTGGTCACGGTGGCGGGGGACTAACTTCCTTCAGACCGGTGCTGCATTTCTCCGCTAGCCTCGTTAGCTTAGTCGCTAGCTAGCTGAGGGCGGAGTGGTGAGACAGAGATCGGGTGATTTGCAAGTTAAATTGAACTATTAAATATGTTTGAGAAGTTGTAAGTAAATCTGCAAAACAGTTAAAAGCACACAGAACGATACTTAGCTTTTTTGCAACAAAAGCAGTCAGCAGGCAGTCATTCACGTTGATAAAACATTGTCCTTTACAATTATAAAAGCTTTTTTTTTCAAATCTACTACTTTGCTTGCATGTCAGCAGACTGTGGTAGATCCTGCTAAAATCCTTTGTATTGAATGAATACAGAATCGCGTTGAATCGAAAAAAATCGGTATATTATCGAATCGTGACTCCAAGAATCGATATTGAATCGAATCGTGGGACACCCAAAGACTCTCAGCCCTAATATATATACATATAAATATATAAATACATACATCCTCTCTTCTCTTAGGCGGTCCATCGTATCGAAGATGACGTAGCTTCCATTTTGTTGCTCTGGTGGGTGGCTATCGTTGCTGGCGACGATGCCACTCCATATGACTATGAAGTTCAATCCTGGAACCACACGTCCTGACACAATGGGGACATGTCAGGCCTGGATCAGGGGGCTGGGATGATTTTGGAATTGCAGGGTGGTGTCTTCGCCTCCGCTGATCCCTCCGTTGTTGGTTCCGACACTCCTCCAGGAACATGACCTCGTCATGCAACAGCGAACGCCAGAGCGATCAATTAGCTGCAGCTGTCTGAAGTTGCTGGGGTTTGATGTTGCAGCTCTTCAATATCCCTTTCAGTTGGTCTTTGTACCGCAGCTTTTGTCCTCCGGG